>NC_142013.1:112795554-113028054 GCF_049901735.1 Notechis scutatus
GAAGACTTTCTCTGAGGTGAAGAAGCTTCCTGGATGAGAAGCAAAACGTCTTCAAAAGAAAATACCAGAAAGTTCAGTTGCCTCCTGAAAAAAGCACCTTTGGGACAACCATGACCTGGAGCACTGAGAAGCTCCACAGAAATTCGCATCCATGGTTTCTTGTGCTGCCTTCATGTGCATTTTTGCAAAGGTGCAATTATACAGAACTAGCTCAATACCCATGTTTTGCTACGAAACTATGTGGCCCGGGCTTAGTTTTTGGGGAGGAAAATAAGGGGGGGGGATTGTGCCTCTGCCTACCAGCATCCATGGGTATTCACCTGGCTAGCGTCCTATCAGTGTGTGAGAGTTGAGGGCTGTTTGGAAACTGAAACAGTATTTGCTGGGTAAGCAAGGAGACAGCAAGGAGCCTGGGCGTGGCTTAACTCAACTGTTCTGTACTCAAGCTGCTTGGTGCTCTGAGACTAAAACTGAAACTCCTCTGCTTGTGTTTTGCCTTTGGAAGAGATTTCTTTTCAGGTGGGGAGTGGGAATAAAACTCCTTAGAATCAGAGCGTGTTAATAATAATAATATAGGAAATACTAATGCTCCGGTGGTCATTTTGAAAAATCCTTTCTTAGTGAGCCCCTAGAAGCCAAGAGGGACATACGGGCCAAATTTCAAGTTTGTAGGCTTTATGGTTCTGGAGATTTTGTGATGATGCGTGAGTGGCATTTCGCTTTTATATAGAGAGATTGAAATCCACTGTGGAGACTGGTAAATATTTGTTAACGGGCATTTTTTGACAGTCTAGTCTTTAAATTATTTTACCCTTTTATCATAAAGTGCAATTTTGGTTGTTTTATCATGAATTTATCGTTGTTGTCAGCTGTCCACAGTCACTTAGGTGAGAAGGGCGGTGCAGAAATTTCATAAGTAAAATAAATGATAAAGTGGGTGTTGTAATTTCCAGGATATCTGCTGGGATGTTATTATTTAAAATGTTGTCAGAGGACACACGAACTTGGGCGTTATTGCTTCCCTGAGAAATTACATTAATAATCTATTATGGGGTGCTGAAGGGTTAAACCTCAATGCTGTTATTTGCAAGCAATGCAATCCATGATGCATAGAATATTCAATTTTTTTATTCAATACAAGTTTCTCCATACATTAAACCTGCCCTTTTTAGCAATAGCTCCAATCTAGATATTCAGGTTGTTCTGAAAAAACTATTTTAAGGTTAGAAATAGATACTGTATACAGCTTAATTCTGTATTATTGCAGCAATGTACGCATTTATTCCGGGTAAGAGAAAGAATGAGAAGAAGGCCAGGAGTAAAACAAGTATGTTTTCAAGCCTCTCTCTGTGTGTGTGTGTGTGTGTGTGTGTGTGTGTGTGGTGTGCTGTGCGTGTAAATTTTCATTTATGGTGGAAATAGTAACTTCATACATTCTGGACTTGTTAGCTGTACTTACTGAGATAGGATATACAGATAGCTGATGTACAGTTCTGCAAGATATTTTAGCTCCTGGGAGTTAAGAAATAGTTGAGCCCTTTTTGATCCTATTAAACATGATGCTAAATTATTTAATATATGCAAAGTAGATTGGAGATGAATGTAGCAAATGCTTAATTTATTTACCAAACCATTACTGCCAGCTCCCAAGACTTATGGCTTATGTTTAAATTCTCACACCTGATTTTTAGCTTGGCTTGATTTTAAACAACAAAAGTATAACTTAAGGGCCTTTTTGGCGGGGCCAAAATAATAAAGATTTATGTATCTTAAATCTGATTCCTTCTTGCACAGGGTATTTTATTACAGGTCTGCGATAACTTATGAATGCCTACCACAATATCAGATTTCAGACTGAGAAAGACAAACATACCAGGATGTTGTATTTGATTTATTTTCATGATAAACCAATTAAAATACAAAAAAGAGGAAACAGCTTCAAAGAGGTCCGTCCCACAATTTAATTTTTTTTTCCTTTTAAATACAAATTTACTCCCCAATACATGGATACGTAAAACTTTAGAACTCTAAACATAATGATCTTATCTGTATCTATAAAATATTGCTCTATGGAAATATCTTTTTTTTATGAAAAAAATCTTTTTGAGAAATTAAATTACATATTTACAATAGAAAAGGTATTTTGTAGAAATATTTTAATCTCAAAATACTCGGGTTAAGTCCCATATAACTTCTATTTTTTATTTCCTTATAAAAATAATTGCAAAAAAAAAACACAAAAACCAGCACATTTCTTTATGCCTCAAAAGGTTTTAAGTGGTCTGAAAAACAATTGCACCTGTAGTGACAGCTCCCGTTTTTGGTGAGCCACTTTATATATTGTCCTTATTAGAATAGAAAATATATAGTAAATAGAATGCATAAGTGGTGGTAAATATCTTATTGATAGAAGGGAAATGCTTTTCTTTGCAAAATGATTTCTCAACGGGGCAAAAGGCAACTGAACGAACAAAGATCCAATCGCCCGCTGCTTTATATATCCATATAAAACAAAATATATTCTAAGGACATTGAGTAAAAAGATCTTTGGAATTTACCTTTTTTGTAAAAAAGAGCCAAATAATGGCATGAAAAAAAAAACCTCCTGAAATTAACTATTGCTTGAAAGCACTGATTACATTATTATGCAAGACAAGACAAACAATACAGGAAGTCTAAGAAATTTAGAATTTTTGGACAGTGATCAAAAAAGAGAGAGAAAGAGAGAGAAAAGAAAAGATTAACTGCATGTTCCTTCATGCTTGCCTTTTTTTTTTTAAACACATCATAGTTTATATGGCAGAGGAAAGGACAAAGCTGGAAATCAACTCTACAGCGTTACTTCTAAAATATAATTCGAGAAATTTAAAAATTAAAAAATAAAAAAGGTAGCTTTATAATGCCTGGCTTTGGAATCAAAAGTTATATACACCATTGGTGGGAGGCGTTTTTTTTTTTTCCCCATCACATTCAGGAAAAAGAGCAAAAAAAATTTTTTCCAAGTTTCTTCTTGTTTACTCGTAAGGGCTCGGCGGCGCGAAGTGTTCGCTTTCCTGTTTGATGTGATGTACCGCAGGCGGGAAGCCGTTGGAAGTGGAGACCATGACGACGAACGGCTGTTGGTGGAAACTAGGCTCCGAGGGTTGGTCGTCTTCCCCCCCTGCGGAATTGTCGGCTTCCAATTTAACCGTCCCTTGCATCACGGCGGCTTTGGTTTCCGGCGCCTTGATCACTGACGTGATCACGGCGTTGGAGGAGGACGAGGGCTGAGCGGCGGCCGCGTGGGAACTGCCGGGCGTAAAAGTTACTACGGAGGTGGCGGTGCTGAAAGACGGGGAGGAGGAGGAGGAGGAGGAGGCCACATTCATCGTCCCGTTGCAAATGGTCTGGACGTTGCTGGTGAGGACTTGGTGGACCTGAGCCGGGCTGAAAACGATGGACGACGGAGGGGAGACCGGCTTGGAGGACTGCAGCACCACGTTCTCTTTAAGGACAGTCACGGGCTGCGATGATGGGATGGCTTGCAGGATGAACTTCTGGGGGGCGGCCGAAGACGTCGGATCCGCGCTGGCTATCACAGTGGTTAAAGGCACTGTCTGGAGTGTTACGGTGTGCAGTTGCTGGTTTCCGGGAGAGACCACGACGGGAACCTGGCCTGAGGCTTGGATGGTCCTATTGAAGTAAGAGAAATAATGTAGGTCAGAACTGCCTTATTTTTTTTTTAGACTTGCTCTTTGCGTTCCCTGGCTGTTGCTGTCAAGGCTCTGACAATACAACCCCATTCAAAGTCTCCTAAGTCTCTAGCTGCATCTCTCAGAGTAAAAAAAAAAAATGATTTATTGGGAGTGACCATGTCGGCATTACGTGGATGCAGCCGACTCTAAGAAACATCATTCCTTTCACCCTTGAACCTGGTCTTCCCCCCACCCCCTGGATGTATATTCTCCAATGGGACACATCCATAGCCAAGAGTCATCAATCATGCTCTCCAGTAATAATCTTGCGTGCCAACAGCTTCGGCTGCCTAGCAATTATCTGAACCATTTAAGGAATGCACTGTTTTTCCCCCACTCCCTTTCTGCTGGCAACTAAAAAGACCAAAGAAGTATTTTTTTTAGGTGATAGTCAGTCTATGAGGAGGGCAGGGACCGAGCGGGATGGGGGGAAAGCTAACGACTCATCGTACGCAGCTCCGTACCGCCCAGTCAAAGAGACTGTTCCCAAAACGTTTTCTTTGAATAGGATTGGACAATGAGGGAGACCAGCGAGGGAAAGGAACAAAGAGGGGGAAAATAACCAGGAAAGTTTTGGCACGCAAATCTCAATTCTGGGTTTGCTACGCTGTAATCCACTTGGCTTTTAGGAAAGTAAACCTTTCACTCCAAATGGAATTGAAGGTCGTTCTTACCTAAGAGACCAAGTTGGGGCAGGACTGACAGTATGAGACCTCCCTTGACTATTATGCAACACAAAATGTATTGTAATATTAATAGTTGAGGCCTGCATTAAGGTGGAACCATCTTCTTGGTTTCTCTTTAATTTCCTCCCTCTCTCCCTCCTTTCCTTCCTTCCTTCTTTTATGTTTGTTGTAGCTTTCTATTTTGGGGAGTCATGAAGCACTTCGAGACCAGGGGTGGGATGCAAATATTTTTACTACCGGTTCTGTGGGCGTGGCTAGGTGGGTGTGGCTAGGTGGGTGTGGCTAGGTGGGTGTGACTGGATGAAAATGGCTTCTTTTTTTTGCACACACACCCCCGGCGCTCCATTTTTTTGCCTCCTGGGCCTCAGGGAAGCCTGAGGGGCACTGGGGGAGGGCGCAGCACACACACCCTCGCGCCCTTTTTGCCTCCTGGGCCTCAGGGAAGCCTCCTGGGTGAAGTAAGTAGTAAGTAAGTAAGTAGTAAGTAAGAAGCAGTAAGACACTGAAGAGGATCCCAGCACAGCTGATCATCAGAACAGCTGGTCATCATGAAGGAGAAAAAAAGAAAGAAAGAAATACCGCTTCAGCTAAACAGGTAGCTGTTTTTACCACCAGTTTGCTCGAACCGGGCTGAACCAGTAGAATACCACCCCTGTTTGAGACCAATTGAGATCATGCCTCCCAGGAAAACTACATCTTCAACAAAATGGAGGTATTGACAGGAATCTCCAATTGGGTGGCCATAGACTGCTTTCAATGGTGCAAACTCTAGATCTGGCCAAAACAGAAGCACAAACTGCTCTGAAACTGTGAAAGAGAATCATGATTTATTCAAGCCGGGCCCCCAGCACAAATGAAGTCCTGTTAAAGTTTGTAAGCCTGTTGTAAAGTCAGCACTGGGAGCTACTGCACCAAAGCCAGTTGGAAGTAAATGCCTTTTCTTTTCTTTCCCCCTCCCCTTTTTCTCTACAACTTTTTCTACCCTTTTCCCTCCTTTATTTTTCCTAGCATTTGCTTTTGTGTTTTATATTGTAACCGAATTTTTTTTTAAAAATGAAAAATGTGTACCCATTTTCAATCAAGGGACATGACAGCTGCATCTCTCCGCTAGAACGGCGAAACACACTTAACCCTCCTGTAGAGTTCCAGCCACATCCTACATTTTTTCTTGCAATGATTTATCTCTTTTTCCTCTTAAGTCCTCAACTTCTTTCATTATTCCCTGAATCGGATCGGGCCATTTTTTTTTTCATTTTTTTACTGAAAAGAGAATATTTTAAAATATGTTTAAATAAGGCAAGATGGCCCCAGCTGGAACTGTAGCCAAAGTGGTGTATATACATCACTAAAGAGATTACCTAGAATGTTTTCCTCGTTGTCTCATCCATCCTTGAAGACTGCATAAAATTAGAACCAGGACTGCAGTTTTCATATATAATTTGGATTAGATCACTGAAATAAGTCAAAATCACTGGAAAGGGGGAATCAACCATGCATGGCCTACCCTCTGAATAACCCCAAATTGAACATTTGTTCTTTAGCTCTTCTGCTCTTTATTCTCAATTAGCTAGACCAAGCTAGGAGAAGAGACGTGCTACTGTAAACCCCCTTCTGCCAAAATTAGCCAAACCTAGATCTCTCTCCCATCCGACTAATTTAATTTTTGCAACAGTGGTCTACTTAATGCAAGCTCCATCCTTAAGAGGAAAGAGCATTAAAAAGAAAAAGAACGGAAAAATGAGTGTTAGAAAAATCTCTGGCTTCATTTCCTGTTGGTTTCAGCTACAGAATTATATTGTTCCCTGCTCTGTGCTCTGGGTATAAATTTATATTCCTGCGTCACACCTTGCACACTTGGGGCAAAGGTGCTTTTTTCACAACGCAATGGGACATCCTTTGTTTCTTCCTGGATGGTGTTTCGCTTCTCATCCGAGAAGCTTCTTCAGCTCTGACTGAATGGTGGGGAAGGGAAGGATTGAGACTCCTTGCAGACAGAGCTGGTCATTTGCATCCTTTTAGAGGGTCACTGAGGCCACTTGGAGGTTTATCTGTGTCCTCAGGGTCACCGGAGTGGTGCAAATGGCTGTGCAGCCTTCTTGGAAGTGCTGAAAGGACTGTGTTGGGGGCAGGAGATGGGTGATGTGGTGTCTTACCCCCTCTGTTGAAGAGAGGGCTGTTCAACTTTAACCTAGATGGCCTCTTTGACCCCTCTTTCAAGCTAGTGGTCCTCTCTGTCCAAAATGTGGACTTTCCTGTCTTCAAAAGAGCAGCCTCTTGTCTGTCACATGCAGATCAGGGATGGAGCCGCTGGGGGTTCTCAGGGATTCAGAAGAGCCCCTAGCTAAGATTCTGTGTAGTTTGGAGAACCCCCAAATCTCAATCCTGGCTGGCCCCACCCACCCCACCCCGCCCCTCCCAGGAGTCCCCACACAGCCCGTTTTGGATGCAGGTAAGTGCAGGGCTCAGGGAGGGCGAAAAACTGGCCTCCTGGAAGTTCACGAAGGCTGGAAATGGGCCCGTTTCTGACTTCCAGAGAGCCTCCGGAGCCCGGGGAGGCTGTTTTTGCTCTCTGGTGTTTTATCCACCCTGTCCAGTTGCCTTTAAAAAAAAAAAAAAACACCTTTGGGACAACCAGATCAGAGGTCCCTAAAGCCCGGTCCGTGAACCAGCACTGGGTCATGGCATGCCAGAAATCGGGCTGCAAAAACAAGCAAAGCTCCCATCCACAGGATGCAGGCAGCACGCAAAACCATGCCCACTCTGGGCTGCAGAAAAGCCTCTCTCCACGGAACCGGTCCCCAAAGGTGCCCAAAAGGTTGGAGGCCACTGATCTAGATGACCGAGAATCTCCATGGTTAAGTTGTACACAAAAGAACCCAAGCATATCTTTATGTTTTTCACAGAGAGAGACCTCATATGATGACCCAAAGGGGCGTGGCACAAAGGCAACTCAGTCAGATAATCAGTAGGAGTCCCTTTATTAGCTCCAACTTTGCCCCCAATGTCCTGGTTACCTTCTAGGCTGGAGAAAAACTCTCCCAGGAACAGCCTTTGGCTGCAGAGAATCAAGTCCAAACCATGGTCAACAAAAACTGTAACTATAAGTCCAATCAAGGCAAGATGAGGTAATTAATTCAAAAGGACAGGAGCAACAATTCCAGAGTGAAGGCACAGCAATCACTCAACATGGTTGGGAAGATGCTAGGAACACAGATAACCAAAGTCAACACAAGATAAACTCACGTTTACTCCCAGCAGACGCCGCACTCAGCTTGATCTTTTAAACTCTCATTCTCAGGTGTGCCTAATGAAGGGAATCAGGGCCCTTTCCCTCCCCCGTAAGCCATGGAACCCACGTTGCTCTCTTCTCGGTTCCTCCCTGCGTGCCCTAGGATGAAGAGGTGGTGGGCCTGGGTCTTCCTCTGAACTCCCTCTCCCTTGTCCTCTCTCTCCCCTGCACTGCCCAGCAGGACTTTGCCCTTCCCCAGGTTCTTCCACAGCCAACGAAGCCACGCTCCCACTCCCTGTGTCAGCTGTTCGTCTTCCTCCTCGGATTGGGGCATGACACCCCAAAATGTAGCAAGAAGACCCCTTTCGCATACGTGTCTTCTGTTTGTAAACCTCAAAAGGCTTTTCAGACGAGGAAAAAAAAAACCACGTAGGATACGGGAAAGCCAGGCCAAAGATCTCCCCAATGTTTTTCAAGATCCGCTTCGCTTTTTCCTTACCTGATGTTTGTAACCGAAGGATTCAGGGATTCGTCCAGCAAGTTACCGGTTACGGCCGCGTGCCCTTCCTGGATGGATTGCACCGACGGCATTAAATGGACTGTCCGATAAAGTTGGGCAGGATGAGTCGGCTGGCTGGACTGCATTGTCGTCAGCACTTCAGGGGTCAAAGAAGGCAGGGGCTGGGGCACAGTCTCCAAGGGCTGCTTCAGTTTGGCGGACTTGGCGTTGAAGGGCAATTTTAAAAGGGGGGCAGATCCACTTCCTTTGGAGCCCGAATTGGAAGAGGCCTTGGCTTTGCCCGCTTGGCTTCTGTTGGCCCCGGGGGTGGAGAGTAGAGAGGAATCCGGAGAGTCTAGGCTGGAGTTGGGATCTACGTCGTCGATATAGATGATGTCTTTTGGCATCTCCTTGAACTGGTACACCAAACGTTGGCCCTCTACTTTGGCTAAAATGCCTCTTTGGTAGTAGTATCTGTGTGAACAAGGAAAAAACCACACCAAGGGTTTAAGCCACAGGGCAAAACGAATCCACTTCAAAGGTGAATAATTTAAAAAAAAAAGTTACTTCCTAAACATTTTCTTTTAGGGCAGGGGTCCCCAACCACCGGGCCGCGGACCGGTACCGGTCCGTGGAACATTTCCTACCGGGCCGCCAGTTTGCTGGGTGCCGCCATCTTGTTTGACGAGAAAGTGCTTCCGGGTGAGCTTTTCCGGTTGGAAAGCGGCGTTTGGGTCCTGAAGGAATCCTCGCGCCTTAGTTTCATCGGGGGGGGGGGGCTTCGAACGAAACTAAGGCGCGAGGATTCTTTCAGCACCCAAGGCAAGGCGAGCCGAGCGACCGTCCCGAAGCCGTCCTGAAGCGAAGCCCATCGACAAAGGTACAAAGGAGGAGTTGAAGGTGGCGGGGAGAAGTGGGGGACGGCTGGCTGGCCGGTCGCTCGGCTCGCCTTGCCTTGTCATGCGTGCTGATGCTGGTACCGGGCCACGGATCATTTTGTGATGCCGGTACCAGGCCGCGGCACAAAAAAGGTTGGGGGCCACTGTTTTAGGGAATTTACAGAATGTGCAGCTAATTCCCAAGCATGTATTGATCGGTGAAAACGTTTGAGCAGGTTTGTCTACATCAGTGGTAGCTAACCTTTTGGGGCTCCTGTGCCAAAAATTGTGCATGCGTTTGCACGCTCGCGCTCGCATGCCAACGCTCAGAAGATAATGCGCGGCCCCCCCACGCCCCATACGCATGCACGCGTCCCCACCCACCCCCACCACCCCCTTACTTGCACTGCACCTTACAGCTGATTTTCGGCCAGTTTGAGGCCTTTTTCGGCCTCCCAGAGGCTCAAGGAAGGCTTCTGCAGGCTTTGCAGGCAGAAAACTAGCCCCGTTTCGACACTTCCGGTATTTCCAGAAAAAAAGGAAGTGACGAAACAGGGCTAGTTTTTGGCCTGCAAAGCCTGTAGAAGCCTTCCTCAAGCCTCTGGGAGGCTGAAAAAGGCCTCAAACCCGCCAAAAACCAGCTGTGAGGCGTGCGCATGCCCAGTGAGGTAAGTTTGCCTGCAGCTCACGTGCCGGCACAAATGGCTCTGCATGCCACCTGTGGCACGCGTGCCATAGGTTCGCCATCACGGGTCTACATGTTCTGAAATAGCTGAGTAGAGTCAGTGATGTTGGGTGGCTTTAAGTCTCTTCCTTCAACTAGAGAAGGTTCTTTTCTCCAGCCGAAGCTTCTATGGAGAAGGAGGAAACAGAAGGAGGAGGAGAGGAAGAAGGAGAAGAAGTGAAAGAAGGAAAAGCAGTAGAAAAAGAAGGAGAAGAAGTGGAAGAAGGAGAAGCAGCAGAAAAAGAAGAAGAAGGGGAAGAAGGAGGAGAATGGGAGGCAGAGGAGAAGGGGGTGAAGGAAAAGGCATGGAAGGAGAAGCAGCAGCAGGAGAAGGAGAAGAAGCAGAAGAAGGAAGAGAAAGAGAAGGAGAAGGATGGGAGGAGAAGGAGAAGAAGCAGAAGGAGAAGAAGCGGAAGAAGGAGAAAGAGAAGGATGGGAGGCAGAGGAGGAGGACAAGAAGCAGAAGAAGGATGGGAGGGATAGGCGAGGGAGGAGGAGATGGGGAGGAGGAGGAGGAGGAGGAGGAGGAGGAGGAGGAGGAGGAGGAGGAGGAGGAGGAGGAGCGTCTCGCTTAGCAACATGAGTTTTAGGTTCAGTTGTGTTGTGGTCATCAGTCAGGGTCTTCTTTTACTGAATAAACATTTACCTTTCCAATTTGTTCTACAATTCAATTTGTATCTGCAGCAGTACTTCTTACACACAGGTGGCACCAAGAGGTACAAATAATGTTGATGTAGAATTTGGATGAGGGAGGTCTGGCTTGGGTTAAAAGGCTTCCAAAGGCTTTAGCGTTGAAGGGAAGGGGCCCCTTTTCGAGCAATGCACCTACCTGAGCGCTCTGCCCATGGTCTCGTAGTTCATATCCGGTTTATTTTTGTGCTTTCCCCACAGCCTGGACACAGCCTTGGAATCGACCAGCTTAAAAATGCCCTTTTCTCTCTGAGTCCACTTGATGTATTTGGGACAGGTGGCTTTGTCCTGAAGCAGCGCCAGTAGGAATTCCCACAGGTAAATGGTGTTCCCTGAAAGGAAGACAACCAAAAATCAAAACTCTTTTGAGAGAACTTATGTTATGTCCTTAGTGGGATGGAAGGGGAGGATGGACAAAGAGACAGCTGTAATCTTTGCAGACTCTTGATGCCATAGAGCCGATGGTGAACCTATGGCACACATGTCGTAGGTAGCACGCAGAGCCATTTGTGCCGGCACGCGAGCTGCAGGCAAACCTACCTCACTGGGCATGCATGCGCCTCACAGCTGATTTTTGGCGGGTTTGAGGCTTTTTTCGGCCTCCCGGAGGCTTGAGGAAGGCTACTGCAGGCTGAAAACTAGCCCCGTTTCATCACTTCCTGTTTTACTGGCAATACTGGAAGTGACAAAATGGGGCTAGTTTTCGGCCTGCAGAAGCCTGCAGAAGCCTTCCTCAAGCCTCTGGGCGGCCTAAAAAGGCCTCAAACCCGCCGGAAATCAGCTGTGAGGCGCAGTGCAGGTAAGGGAGCGGCGGAGTGGGTGGGTAGGAATTGCGTGCGCATGCATGGGGGCGTGGGGGCATGTGCATTGCCTTCTGGGTGCTGGCACATGAGTGTGAGCATGCAAGCGCGCGCACAATTTTTGGCACAGGAGCCCAAAAAGGTTAGCCACCACTGCCATAGAGTCTCGCCACATAATCTCCGCCCACTGGAGTGGCACAAATGGTGATGGTAGGCCCATGCGATACCTCTGTTTCAGGAGCTGCCCTGGTTGCCAGTTTACTCCCAGTTGTGTTTCAGAGTGCTGGTAGTCACCTATTAAAACCCTCCCGTGGCTTAGGGCCTAGTGACTTGAGTGCCATCTGTCTCCCTCGGGATCTGCCTGGCCAATTGGTAGACTTAGCAGACCGGGTTCCTTCGATGAAGGGCGGGGAAGGGGCAGAAGAAGGGGAAGCGGGGGGAGGAGGAAAAGGAGAAGTAGAAAAGGAGGAAGAGAAGAAAAGGAAGAGCAGGAAAGAGAGGAAAGAAGGAGAAGGAGGGGAGGGGAGAAGGAAAAAAAGGAGGAGGAAGAGGAAGAGGAGGAAGACAAGAAAAAAGAAGGGAGGAGGAAGAGGAAGAGAACAAGGAGGAAGAAAGAGAAGGAGAAAGAGAAGAGGAGGGAAAAAAGGAGGAGGAGGCTATGAAGGAGGGAAGGGCAGCCATGGCCAAGGAATTAAACAGGGATCATTCCCCCCCACCATTCATTTATTGTGATCCCTCTGCCTCACTTCCCCTATCGAAGGCCAGAAAGCACCTGGATTCATTTGCAGTTCCTCTCCCTGGAGTGAGTATTAAATAAAGCCAGGCCGTTTCTTATCTATCCGGTGAGTGCTTGGCTCCTGCTCCACTCTTGAGTCGGACCCCAAACACTCCGTTATCTTCCGAAACTCTCTCTGGGCTTACCCTTCCCATCTTTGTTTTTCTTTTTCACAGATATATTTGGAGTCAAGCTGGGTGATTCCGGACGAGGAACCTTGGGTTTCTTCCCTGCAAAGAAAGCAGCGGTTACAGAAGAATGTCCTAAAGGGAACTAGGGAGAAAAGGAAAAAGGCATTAACCAGTCAAGTCCTTCTTTCTACCCAATGTTTAGTAAACCAGGGAAGGGAAGGGAAGGGCAGGAGGGAGGGAAGGGAAAGGAAGGGAAGGAAAGGAGGGGACGGAAGGAAAGGAAGGGGAAGGAGAGGAGGGAAGGGAGGGAGGGGAGGGGAGGGAAGGGGATGGAAGGAGAGAAGGGAAGGGAAAGAGGGAGGGAAGGGAAAGGAAGGGAAGGAGAGGAGGGGATGGAATGGAAGGGAAGGGAAGGAGGGAAGGGAAGGGAAGGAGGGGATGGAAGGGAAGGAGGGAAGGGAAAGGAAAGGAAAGGAAGGAAGGAGAGGAGGGGAGGGAAGGGGAAAAGGGGAGGGAAGGAGGGGAGGGAAGGGAGGGAAGAGAAGGGAAAGAGGGGAGGGAAGGAGGGAGGGAAGGAAGGAGAGGATGGAATGGAAGGGAAGGAGGGAAGGGAAAGGAAAGGAAAGGAAGGAGGGAGGGAAGGGAAGGAGGGAAGGGAAGGAGGGGAGAGGGAAGGAGGGAAGGGAAGGAGGGGGGAAGGGAAAGGAAAGGAAGGGAAGGAGGGAGGGAAGGGAAGGGAAGGAGGGGATGGAAGGAGGGGATGGAAGGGAAGGCGGGAAGGGAAAGGAAGGGAAGGGAAGGGGAGGGAAGGGAAGGGAAGGAGAGAAGGGAAGGGGCAGGAAGGAAGGAAAGGAAGGGCAATAGCAATAGCACTTATATACCGCTTCACAGTGTTTTTCCAACCGGTTTACAGAGTCAGCCTCTTGCCCCCAACAATCTGGATCCTCATTTTTTCCTGACCTCAGAAGGACGGAAGGCTGAGTCAACCTTGAACCGGTCAGGATCGAACTTCCTGGCAGTGGGCAGAGTCTGCCTGTAATCCTGCATTCCAACCACAGCGCCACCAGGGCTCCTAGGGGTCCTTTAACCCTTGCGTGTAAAGTACAAGAACTTCAAAGTCTTTCCTTTAGTATCCCCCTTTTCTACTATCTTCAGTACCTCTCCTCTTCTTTGGTTGTTCGGGGGTGCTGGGCGATTCCGAAAAGGCCTCCTGGATGTGATGAACCTCCACGACTTCTGGGATGCCGTCCAGGGTGACCGACACGTGAGTGACAGGAGCAGCTTCCATGTCATCCTCGGCTTCAAACCCGTGGGCTTCGGGGGAAAACGACAGAAGTAACTAAACGTTTGCAAAGATTCTACGAGAGGTTATAACAACCAAGCGGCGGGATGTTTTGTTTTTTCATGGGCCAAGTCTCCCAAAACAGAGCAATGAACGAAAATCATTGTATCCGATGGATATAAAAAAAAAGTCAAAATAAATACAGGTAGTTCTTGACTTACAGCCACAATGGAGCACGAAATTTCAGTTGTTAAGCGAGAGGGTTCTTAAGTGAGTTTTGCTGTCAGCGTTCCACCAAACCTCCATTCCAGCCAATCTCTCAGAGACAGACATCTTCTCAAAAGTTCCTTTTTTATTTGGATAGTAACTGGCACTAACTGGGGAATCCCGAATCTGAAAGTTCCGGGCTTCCTTGCAATCAGTAAAAACTACAAAATCCATCCCCGGCGCCCATCATCACATTACATGGCCCAATCACCATCCGTCCCAAGTTAAGACTTCCTCTCACTTAGGTGCAACACAACCTGACCTTGAATCAGAAAAAGAATGTTGTTATGTCTCACTAGATACACTCCAATGAATTCCTCCCCTCCCACTTTCCCAGGCTCAGATGTGGCAGCATGGAAGCATCTGAAACCAAAGCTGACATTTGCCCCCATTTTACAACTTTCTTCCCAGAATTGTTAACCAAATCATTGCAGCTGGTGAGTTAAGTTACACGGTTAAGGGATTGTGGCTTCTGTTGTGGTTCTCCGGCAGCAGATGCAGACGGCTGAGGTCTCGGAGAGCGAGGACTCCAATGAGGGGCCTGCGTGTGAGGCAGGGATGGGGGCCAGGACCATCAGAGTTGAGTGCTGCCTTCGGAGATTGTGGAGGCTGGCAGCAGAGAGGAAGAGGCCCCCCGAGGAGCCTGCGCCCAGTGTGTGTGCGCGCGCAGCGCTGCTCGAAGGAAAGAGCAGCTGCAGCAGCACGGGCGACTCGGGAGTAAGGCTGCAAGGTCATGGCCCCTCCCTTAAGGGATAAAAGCCAGCTGAGGAACCGGAGTTCTTTGCAGGAAGCAAAGAAGTTTTTGCACTCAAGCCTTGCAGACGTTTAGACTCTTTTAGTTTGTGTTTGGAGACTCTTTGTGTTTGAAATAGTTTTTGGCAACTTTATCTAGTGTTCTTGGCAGCCTTGCACAACCATGGTAAGGCTCGTTCTTATCAGAGGCAATTAGTTTGAAACAGCCTTTTAACCGGGAAGGAACAGAATTCGTAAAGAATCATTTGAAAGGTTGTGCTGTCACCTTTGTCTCGTGTTTGTTTCCTTGGAACCAGGTTTGGGTCAGAACCGCTTCCCCATGGATTTTGCTAGTGGAAAGGTCGCAAAAGAAGATCACATGACCTTGAGACACAGCAATGCTTGTAAGTATGAACCAGTTGCCAAGCGCCTGAATTTTGATCACGTGATCACGGGGCTGATACAAAGGTCTTAACTGTGAAAAACGGTCATAAGTCACCTTTTTCAGTGCCGTGGCAATTTAGAACAGTCACTAAATGAACGGTTGTAAGTCAAGGATTTCCTGTATTACGTTTATTTATGTCGTGCATATCTCATCTTTCCTTTGGGAGATCAAAGGATTCTTTTATCCTAAGAAATAGTTCTCTTGAGGGTGGATAGGGTATAGGAGACCCTGATGGGACAAAATTCCTAAGGGAACTCGACACCTGGATCATATTACCATATCTGGTGGACATGCGCAGAAGCTAAAAGATATTGGACAAAAGTACACACAAATGATAAAGCAACATATATATATTTAAAACCTGAAATATTCATTTTAAGGATGGTACCTGAGAGTTATAGCAAAGAAAAAGTAGATTTAATTATTCATGTATAAACTGCATGTCAGCTTTGGATGCCGTATTGCGATCCTATGCTCCCACGCTGCCACATCTGAGCCTGGGAAAGTGGGAGGGGGGGAATTTATTGGAGTATATCTAGTTAGACATAAAAACATTCTTTTTCTGATTCAAGGTCAGGTTGTGTTGCGCCTAAGTGAGAGGAAGTCTTGACGAATGTATCTGACTCTTGACAAATGTATCTTTTCTTTTATGTATACTGACAATCACACTTGGCCAATCAAGAATTCTAATTCTAATTTGGGACGGATGGTGATTGGGCCATGTGATGTGATGATGGGCGCAGGGATGGATTTTGTAGTTTTTACTTATTGTAAGGAAGCCCGGAACTTTCAGATTCGAGACTCCACAGTTAGTGCCAGTTAGTGTCCAAATAAAAAAAGGAACCTTTGAGAGATGTCTGTCTCAGAGATATTGGCTGGAATGGAGTTGTGCTAGAATGCTGACACTGCAGCTAGAATTGTATTTGTTCAGAATTGGAAAAGCGAAAAATTCCGGTAGAGGGAAATGTGATTAAGAAAATATTAGAATGTACAGAGAGGAATTGATTAATATTGGCAATGACAGAAAAAGAAGAAACTGAATACTGTATGGTATGGGATCTATTTTATCAATGGTTGGAAAATAAATAAGTTAAAACTGAGTAGATGAATATATAGAGAAATGAGTTGTTATAAAGATAAAATATGTAAGCGACAATGGTTTATAAAGAAAATGTGTTACTGATATTTTGGCAAGGAAAGTATGTTAATTATAATTGCTAGCACAAGATCTATCCATTCGACACACCGTTTAAATGAAAGATGGACTTGTTGTCAATATAAAATAAAAAAACTTAATAAAAAAAATTCCTAAGGGAACTCCGTGGCTAAGAAGGAACACTGAATTTAAATCTCCCTCATCGTAGTCCTACACGCAATTCTGATTTTCTAAGTCATTGTTGAAAAGTAACTTTCGTGTAACTTGTTTTTTATTCTTTGCTGCTTCAAAAAAGAGAAAATAAATTTAATTCCATGGGATACTCTGGCTGGCGTACGAAGGAAACAAAGGGCTGAACTCAAAACCTTATCATGCCCCCAATGCATAATTTCTGAAGCGACTGATGCGTGTGAATATGTGCGGATTGGAACAAAAATAAAGATAAATGAATCAGTAATAATTTAGGCATGTAATTGCAAATGCAAAGAGGGAAAGGAGTTGGGGGGGAAAAAGCGTTTTATGAACGTTAAATATTTGAACACGCTCCAGTCAATGCTATAAACATTTTCACATTTCATTAATTTAAATGGGAATCCAAGCTTAAGAAATTTAATTAATATAAATTAAGGGGGGGGGGACCCACACGCAGATGAAGAGCTTAATCTTGTTTTTCTTCCCCAGCTTTTACAACCATGGAAAAGGATATGCTTAGAAACCTGAAAAACATACCAACAAATGAATTTTCTTCCCCAGCTTTTACAAAAAGGCCATTCCAAACTTCTTCAGAGAATTTGCTTAAAAAGCAACGCTTTGTTGTTGTTCTTTTTTTCTTTCTTTCTTTCTTTTTTTTGCAACGTCTTTGCTCAACAGTTTTGCAAAACCACGCAGAATTTCTTATTTTATTTTCGGTCCTGGCTGAGGTGCTTGAGACTTACTTGATCTTTTCTCGTCCAACATTGGGCCCGGAGAATCCATATTGAGAAGCGCCTCGGCCGCTTCGATGGTTTGCATGGTCTCATCTCCATTGTGGCAGGATGCTTCCACTAACATTCAGGGAAATAGGAAGAGGCAGATAAAAGAGAGGTGAACGAATGGATTCCTCCCCAAACAGACAGATAAGAGACAATACAAGATTGATCATGGATGTCCTAGAATAGTGGTCGCCAACTGGTGATCCGTGGCCCACTGGTGGTCCGCAGAGAAATGTCACCCCCAGAGCACCCCCCAAAGCAATTAATCCAGGCTGCTCGGGAACACGAGGCTGCGCCGCCCACATGGCCCGCGGGAACCCTCTCCGCCTGCTCACTCCTTACCAGGCAAACTTGCCTGCTAAGTTGCTATTTTTTCTTTTTTTCCTCACCATCCGCTGTTCTGCTGTGCCGGGAGATTTAGATTAGCCAGAAAGCAGGAAATCGTTGCATTTCTTGCTTTCTAGCTAATCTTTAGATCTTCGACTCTGCTTTTAAGCAGAGCTGAACCTTCCTTAGGACTGAAGCTTCTATTTGTCAGTGCAGACTCAGGTAGCCGATGCCAGAAACATAGACCTCTGAATGAATCTGTGATTCTGTGAGCAAGTCAATCTGCCTGCTTGCTTTGCCTGATTTTGGGTAAAAATTGCTCTTTTTTATATAAAAATATATATCAATATTTACATAAATATTTATAATATTTACATATAAGCCATGCCCAGCCAGTCACATGACCACCAAGCCACACCCACAAATTAGGCCATGCCCACAGAACCGGTTAAGGAATTTGAATCCCACCCCTGCCTCTGTGTGTGTGTGTGTGTGTATGTGAAAGAGAGAGAGAGAGAGAGAGAGGGAGGGAGGGAGGGAGAGGTTAGATCAGATCTGTTAAGTTTTTAAGAAGAGATTGGACAACCATTTGACTGAAATGGGATAGGGTTTCCTGCCTGAGCAGGGGGTTGGACTTGAAGACCTCCAAGGTCCCTTCCAACTGTTATTCTATTCTAATTGTCAGAACCGAAGAAGCTTCTTGTCTTGTCTTTCTTTCAAAAAACACGATGGCAGCATCTTTTGAGTTTGCCTCTGTTCCACATCAGGGATCCCAGGGCACACAAAAGAGATTGTTCATGACTCCCAACCTCGTAGCTCAATTCGTGATTTTCAGACACCCCCCTTACCTTGTTCATATTATTCATACCTACTTCCATGTAACTCACTCCTGATGGTTAAATAACTTTATTTCTCTACTTGATTAACTGCATTGAGTGACCATTAGATCCTCAAAGACCAAATAATGTGGTACACTCAATTTACAGTGAGTTAATATAAAAGCTAATGCGCTGTATATAGAAATTCAAAGGTCCTTCAGTTGAATTTCCAGGTGAGGTAGTCCTCAACTTACAACCATCAATTTAGTGACCATGTGATGACCCAGGGTGGGATACAAAATAGACACAGTCACAAAAACAGGTGAAGCCCCTTTTATTCCTTCACTTTGCTTCAAAGCACCAAATATCCTTGACTGGATACAAAAAACTCCCCCACAAACAGTTATGAAAAGGAGGAAATGACGTTTAAACTAAAAATGCCTATAAAATATAAAGAGTAAAAACAACACAAACCACACTGAAGCAATTAAGGGAACAAGGCAAGATAAGGACTTGAAGATGTCTGGAATACACACTGGGAAGGATGCCAAACTCAGAGAGGAACGACAGACTAGAGATATTTCCAAGCTTTGTTTCCAGCACTGGCCCATACGCATGTCCGTCCTTTTAACCAGTCTTCACAGCTGCAGCCCATGAAGAGGATCAAGGCCCTTTCCTCCCCTGTAGACCACAACATTCATGTCTCTCCCTTATCCTCTCCTCCCTGCGTGCCCTAGGATGGAGAGGGGATGGGCCTGGGTCCTCCTCTGACTGCTCAGCCGGCCTCTGCCCTTCCCCAGCCTCCTCCACAACATCCAGAGCCACACTTCCACTCCCTGTGGGCTCCTCCTCCTCTCTCCCTCAGAGTCAGTCTCCACCAGGGGCATGACAGACTATTTGAAGTTACAACCACACTGAAAAAAGTGACTTATGACCGTTTTTCACACTTACGACCGTTGCAGCATCCCCAAGGTCAGGTGATTTAAATTCAAAAGCTTGGCAACTGGCATGTACTTATGACGGTTGCAGTGTCCCTGGGTCATGGGATCCCCTTTGCAACCTTCCAACAAACCAAGTCAATGGGGAAGTCAGGTTCGTTTAACAACCGGGTGACTAACTTAACAACGGTAGTGATTCGCTTAACAAAAGTTGTAAAATGGGGCAAGACTGATTTAACAAATTTCTCACTGAACAACATAAATTTTGGTCTCAGTTTTGGTCGTACGTGAATGACTATCCATACCGCATCTTTCAGCTAATTATCTGATCATCATCTTCATTTAACGACCCCATAATCCTTTGCAAGGTGGAGTCTGGGCAGCTGAATGGAGCTGAGTAATTACTGGCCGGATGCCCTTCCTGTTGCCAGGGCAGAGTTTTGTTCAGCAGATATATTCTCAGTGTGCACAGAGAGAGAAATATCTGCCTCTACCTAGGATCGAACTGATAGCCTTCAGATCGTGAGGCGAGGGCTCCACCTCTAGGCCACCACACCGCTCCCAGCTAATTATCTGATAGGCTCACTGAAATGCTATCGGGATATTGTTTATAGACTTCCTGACCGCAAAAGGAAAGGATCTTAAATCCGCATTACCGCTGACTTAAAAAATAAATAAAAATAAAGGTTAAGGATCTGAGAAAAATAAATAAGTTATTGTAGCAAGGACACCACACGGAAACCACGGGAATTCTGAACCAACAGGAACAGAGACTGTCATCCCAAAATTGATAGGCCTCGCTTAATGAATTTGCATCGCCTCCTGGAGTTAATCTGTCTTTGTCCTTTGAACAGGTTAATACCCGAATCGTATTGCAAACTCGAGTTTGAGCAGAATTTCAAACAGGCTGCAATGCAATATATTCCAGAATAATACATGTAAAAACCCCTCAGGACTCAAAGGCTATTTTTCCGGCTCTCGGCTCATGCAAATCGAGAAACTCTACCTTCAGTTTCATTCTTTAAAAAAAGCAAAATACGAACATAAATATGGATTTATGGAACTCTGTTGTTTTTCAAAGCAAGCAGAGTTAAGCACTCGGGCCCAGTGGGCAAATATGGTTCCTCGGTATAAGCATAGAGAACTTTTACAAAGTGATGATCTCATGCTTAATACAGGTAGTCCTCCCTCCCTCCCTCGTTCGTTCGTTCATTCCTTCCTTCCTCCCTCCCTCCATCTTCCTCCCTTCTTTCCTCCCTCCCTCCTTCCTTCTTGTCATTCCTTCTCCCCTACTCCCCTGTCCTTCTCTTCCTCCTTCCTTCCTCTCTCTTCTTCTTTCCTTCCTTTCTCTCTCCTTCCTTCTTCCTCCCTCCCTCCCTCTTTCCTTCCTTCCTTTCTCCCTCCCTCTCTCCCTGCCTGCTCGCTCTTTTCTTCCTTCCTCCCTCCCTCCTTCCTTTTTGCTATTCCTTCTCCCCTAACTCACCCCCTCCCTCCATTCTTCCTTCCTCTTCTTCTTCCTTCCTTCCTTCCCCTTCCTTCCTTCCTTCCTTCCTTCCTTCCTTCCTTCCTTCCTTCCTTCCTTCCTTCCTTCTTTCCTTCCTTCCTTCCTTCCTTCCTCTCTCCTTTCTTTCTTCCCTCCCTCCTTCCTTCTTGTCATTCCTTCTCCCCTACTCCCCTGTCCTTCTCTTCCTCCTTCCTCTCTCTTCTTCTTTCCTTCCTTTCTCTCTCCCTTCTTCCTCCCTCCCTCCCTCTTTCCTTCCTTCCTTTCTCCCTCCCTCTCTCCCTGCCTGCTCGCTCTTTTCTTCCTTCCTTCCTCCCTCCCTCCTTCCTTTTTGCTATTCCTTCTCCCCTAACTCACCCCCTCCCTCCATTCTTCCTTCCTTCCTTCCTTCCTTCCTTCCTTCCTTCCTCTCTCCTTTCTTTCCTCCCTCCCTCCCTCCTTCCTTCTTGTCATTCCTTCTCCCCTACTGCCCCGTCCCACTCTTCCTCCTTCCTTCCTCTCCTTCTTTCCTTCCTTTCTCTCTCCCTCCTTCCCTCCTTTTTTTTCTTGGCAAAGAGCAAAAAATGACTTCTATTTTTCAAAATGCTGTTTTCTTTGTTTGCAATCCTTAACACCTCTAGAAACCTGTTGCAGCAACTGCCTGTTTCAACTACACAAAGAGGTAAAGAAATACCTCAGGAAGGATGACCCAACAAGTCATGGATTGTCTAGTTGCTGTTAGAAGCGGGGGCGGGAAAGGAGGCTCAAGCTGATGGATATGTAGTTTTCTTTTCAAAATGCTAAAAATATTTTCAATAAACAACTTATTCACTTTAACCTATCAATAAATATCCTTGTCTGTTTTATTTTCCTACTGACTAGCCAGTGGTGGAGGATTTTAAGGTTACCAAGACAGGGTTCACTAATCTAAAAATATATTATTAAGAGCACACCAAGAAAATACTATTTAGAAGGAAGTTTCTCTGTGTCCTCAGGGTCACCTGAGTAGTGCAAATGGTTCCTGTAGTCTGCATTTTTTCTTCTTCTTCTGGAGATCCATTCCTACTCCCACTCCATTCAAAGGGGGTTCATCCCAAATTGTATGGCTAAAAGTGTAGAGATTCTCAGTCCTCCAGGTCATGATTGTCCCGAAGGTGCTTTTTTTTCAGGAAGCAACTGGACTTTCTTTGTTTTTTTTCTTTTGAAGACGTTTCGCTTCTCATCCAAGAAGCTTCTTCAGCTCTGACTGGATGGTGAGGAATGGAAGGATTTATATTCCTTGCAGACAGCTGGTTATTTTCATCCTTTTTAGAGAGTAGTTGACAAGAAAGTCCAGTTGTCTCCTGAAAAAGCACTTTTGGGACAACCATGACCTGGATGACAGAGAGTCTCTACAGACTTTTCGCTATACAAATTGGAATGAACGCCCTTGAATGGGGTGGGAGTAAGAATGGATCTCCCAAAGAAAAAAAAATGAAGACTACGGGAACCATTTGCACTACTCAGAGGACCCTGAGGGCACAGATAAACCTCCAAGTGACCTCAATGACCCTCTAAAAGGATGCAAATGACCAGCGGTCTGCAAGGAATATAAATCCTTCCATTTTCCAATCATTCAGTCAGAACTGAAGAAGCTTCTTGGATGAGAAGTGAAACATATCTTGAAAAGAAAAAAAAACCCACAAAATTCCAATTGCCTGTTGAAGGAACACCTTTGGGTCAACCATGGACGGAGGACGGAGAATCTCTACAGACTTTTAGCTATGCCATTTGGGATGAACACCCTTCAAATGATGTATGGATTTCCAGAAAAAGGGCAGACTACAGGAACCATAAACACTATTCAGGTGACCCTGAGGACACAGACAAACCTCCAAGTGGCCTCAACAACTCTCAATATGGATGCAAATGACCAGCTGTCTGCAAGGAACACAAATCCTTCCATTCCCCACCAGCCAGTCAGAGCTGAAGAAGCTTCTTGGATGAGAAGCGAAATGTCTTCAAAGAAAAAAACAACAACAAGGAAGTCCAGTTGCCAACTTTGGTCCATTATGTTGTCCCAAAGGTGATGGTTGTCCATCAGCTTTAGGACAACCATGATTTGGATGACTGTGAATCTCTACAGACTTTTAACCGTACGGAATACAAGCACCTGTGGGTGTGCATCATTTCAAGTACCCAAATAAAGATGATAATCCAAGTCATTAAACCACAACTTTGGCTCGGATGCACACCACACCTAGTGAGTCATGGTGTCTTCACCTGGAATGGAAAAAGAAAGTTTCTACACACACCTGTAAGGGTGATGTCGTCATCTTCTATAATCTCTTCCTCTGCCACGTCCAGGGAATTCTCCGTTATCATGTCGCTAGGTTCCGTCACGCAAGACAGGCCCGAGTAATTGTTCAGGAGGTTGGCGCTCGGCACATGTTCCACGATGACCGCGGGAAAGATGGAAGGATCGCCCAGCTGTTCAGGAAAAACAAGAGGCCGCAAAAGAAAACGTGAGGGAAGGGAAAGGAAGGAGCGAGGCACTACTAAAACACGGACACGGGTTTCAAGCATCAGCCGGAGAAAGAGAAGGGCTTTGTAAGAATACAAAGTCATGCTGGTTCGGCTCTAGGTAAAGGAACACCGATGTTGTGCGTTTTTGTGGCTGTATAGGTAGATCTGCGCTTCCTCTGTTACGTCGGTTGCTGAATCACTCACTGACCTACGAACGGGGAGGCATGTCAAGAGCTGCAGGAGTATATTCATGTAGAATTTAAAAATGATGATGGAGGAGGAGGAGGAGGAGGAGGAGACGACTGTGGGATCCTTGGTGCTCTCTGAGCTTGGTTGTTTGCTTGCAGATGTTTCATTATCCAACTAAATAGCATATTCAGTGCTAGAAGGGAGTGGGGCTTGCAGGGAGGAGGGGGAGGAGGAGGAGACTGTGGGGTCCCTTATGCTCTCTGACCTTTTTATGCCACCCCCCCTTAGAGTCTGAATCCGATGAGGATGAGCAACTGACAGGGAATCGGAGTGTGGCTCCGCTGGCTGTGGAGGAAACTGGGGAAGGGCAAAGTTCAGCTGGGCATTCAAAGGAAGACCCAGGCCCACCCCCTCTTCATCCTAGGGCACGCAAGGAGGAACAGAGAAGGGAGCAACATGGGTGGCATGGCTTACGGGGGAGGAAAGGGCCCTGATTCCCTTCATTAGGCACACCTGGGAAGAGAGTTTAAAATAGATGCAAGCTGAGTGTGGCAGCTGCTGGGAGCAAACTTGAGTTTATCTTGTGTGGACTTTGATTATCTGTGTTCCTGGCGTCCTCCCAACCATGTTGAATTACGGACATTCCTTCACGTCTGGAATTCCTTCTCTTGCCCTGCCGGACTAATTACCTCATTTTGCTTTGATTGGACTTGTAGTTACAGTTTTTGTTGACCACATTTTGGACTTGATTCTCGGCAGCCAAAAGTTGTTCCTGGGATTTTTTCTCCAGCCAAAAGGTAACCAGGACATTGGGGGCAAAGTTGGAGCTAATAAAGGGACTCCTAGTGATTATCTGACTGGGTTGCCTTTGTGCCACGCCTCTTTGGGTCATCACAGAGCTTATCGAACTAAGTAGCATATTCAGTGCTAGAAGGGAGTGGGGTTTGCAAAGAGGAAGACGAGGAGGAAGGGGGGAAGAGGAGGAGATTGCACAAATAATACCTGTATTCTAGTAATAACAAAATAAGAGAGCTGGGAGCAACCTTGGACGTCTTCTAATCCAGCCCCCTGCTTGAGCAGGACATCCTAAATATCATTCCAGACAAGTGACTGTCCAGTTTCTTCTTAAAAACTTCCAGTGTTGGAGCACCCACAACTTCTGAAGGCTGATTGGTTGTTCAAACTGTCAGTCTCTTGGCAACTCTTGGTCCAAAGCCACCCAGCTGGCTTTCATGGCTAAGGGGGGACTAGAACTCACTGCTTTCTAGCCTGGTACCTTCACCAAACTGTCTTTCATCAAACCATCCAACTCGATGTAGCTTTCCTAGATCTACCAAGGTCAAAAAGGTAACCCCCATGTGCTGGGATAATATATAGGCCCCCAAGTTTATTATTATAGTCATCATCATTGTGCCATTTCCATTTCCATAGTCTGTAGACTGTGCAAAAGGGACAATCAACCAGCTAATACAGAAGAAGACTCCAGCTCCTCTCCACCAACAATCAGCCCCCAGATCAGCGTAGATTAATTCCAGGGTCAACTTCAGACCAAGAGTCAAGCAAACAATACCCCAATCAAGGAACTGCCAAAGGGCCATCAGTAAAGAGCCCAACCAAAGAATCCCTCTCTCTCACACACGCACACACACAGGCAGGCAAGACAGCAGAATATAAATGGGCAACAAACAGCATTCCTTCCTACTGGTACAACTGATGATGTTACCTAGTTGGGTCATAAAACATCTGCAGGACAACAAGCAAGCTCAGAGAGCACCAAGGACCCCCTAGTCCTCCTCCTCCTCCCTGTAAACCCCATTCCCTTCTAGCACTGAAGATGTTACCTAGTTGGGTCATGAAATGTCTGCAAGAAAACCAGCAAGGACCCCATAGTCCTCCTCCTCCTCCTCCTCCTCCTCCTCCTCCTCCTCCCTGTAAACCCCACTCCCTTCTAGCACTGAAGATGTTACCTAGTTGGGTCACGAAATGTCTGCAAGAAAACCAGCAAGGACCCCATAGTCGCCAGCCCTCCTCCTCTTCCTCCTCCTCTTCCTCCCTCTAAACCCCACTCCCTTCTACCACTGATGATGTTACCTAGTTGGGTCATGAAACGTCTGCAAGAAAACTACCCAGTTCAGAGAGAACCCAGGACCCCTCCTTCCCAATTTTAACGACGTATTCGAAACTCGGAGTGGCAGTAATTCGCCGTAAGTTATGAGTCGTCCCTGAGAAAAAGCTAGACAGGTTTGAAAATTAGTCTTGAACAAGTTCTATCAAGCAGAACTTCCTCTGACAGGAAGCGAAGGAAGACAGCAGTCACCGCCACGACGACCACACGGAAACAAGAAAGGTTGCAGCAAGCCGGGGTGAAGCAATGCATTCCTCCAAACAGTGACCGGTTGGAGGTTGGCCATGGGTTCAAAACTCCCCTGCACTTCCACCGGTCTCCACATGTAGCTCAGATCTACATGAGTGACGTTGGCTTGGCCGGTATGTGGAAAATCCCCGAGCAAAGGCCACAAGTTACGTCCATTGAACATGTGTCTTCCAGTATGGGTAGTCCTCGACTTACATCACTTTGTTTATCGACCCTTTTCCCCCCCCCCCAGTTATGACTTTTCTGGCATCCCCACGATTACATGATCAACATTCAAAAGCTTGGCAACTGGCATGTACTTACGACGGTTGCGGTGTCCTCGGGGTCACGTGATGCCCTTTGCGACCTTCCGAAAGTCCAAGTCAACAGGGGAAGATGGATTCACTTAACGATCGGGTTACTGACTTATTGTTAAGGGTCTTGGGATTTAAGAGCCGACCAGCAGTGAACAGCTGCCAGATCTGGCTGATGCAATAAGAGGTGATTCAGCATAGCATGGGTATTTCCCTTTAAGACTGGGGATTAAAGATCCCTTTAAGAGGTGTTTATATAAGAGGCAGCCATTAGAGGGTGTGGTTCTCTCTCCTTGTGTTGAGTATTCATTGCAGAGTTCTCCGTGTAGAGTTAAGAAGATTGATTGCTTGTAAGGTATTTTTGCCTACCACATATATATTTTGTATATAACTGTCTTGTAGATAAACCGCTGTTAAATGTCTAAGTCTCTGTGTTCTAGGTTTTGCTCTTGGGTTATCTCATAATGGCAGTCAAGCTGCAAACGCTCTGACACTTATCGACTGTGGTGATTCGCTGAACAACCAAGGCAAGAAAAGTCATAAAAATGGGGCAATTTTACCACTTTCCTTGCCACACCGTTGCTAAGTGAATCACTATAATTAAGATAGGAGCGTGGTCGTTAAGTGAATCCGGCTTCCTCGTTGACTTGGCTTATCCGAAGGTCACAAAAGGGGAAACACGTGAAACCCCACACACAACCACCCCGGGGATGCCGCAATGGTCATAAATATGAGCCAGTTTGCCAAGCATCTGAATTTGGATCGTGTGACCATTGTAACTTGGAACGGTCACTAAACGAACTGTTGTAAGTCGAGGACTACCTGTAGTAGGTTCATACACTCTGGACACCGGACTATATTCAGGATATTGCTCAATATGTATCTTAAGAGGGTGAACTTTCCACTTAACAGCTTCGGAAAGGCTCTGATATCCTTATGGGACGTTATTTCATTTCCAAATTGCTAGTTTGGAAAATATCCATGGGGGGGGGAGGGGGAGGAGGAGCAAATGCTGGATCCCAAACACATGGCTTAAAAGGGGTGCATTATTTTAAATGTCTTGAGAATTCTTCAGGGGGAAAAATGTTATTTAACCCCAATTTTAAAAACAAGAAGCAGGATGAGTTAACAAAAGTGGGGGAATTGCATACTTTTTAATGATGTCTTCTTCTATTAATACTCGAGATCTAGTATAAACATGGTGACTCACTATTTAGATTTATGGATTTAAAATAAGATCCAGATGAAATTCTTGAAAAATTGCAAGCATTACAGACATTCTCAGGAATCTGACGGTTATTTACTGGATGTGACAAGATCTAATAATCTATATTCTGCACCCAAGGAGGAAGAAGGCAAACAAAAAACATATTTCTGTCCCATAAGTGGAAAAAATATTGCAGCAAATCTCTAACTTAAGTAGGATAAAAGTGAGCTAAAAGAAACAAAATAAAATTTAACTGACCTAAATACTAATTCCTTCACTTAGCAAAAGGAAATTAAAAGACAAACATCAAAGGTGACCTACCCAATTTAGTAATGACATAAAATAATTTTGGAAATACCGATGCACTATAAACTGAATATAGGTCAAGCAATGTGATGTGGTTGCAAAAAAAAAAACAACCCACTTTTTAAGCTGCTGCATAAAAATAATTTTCAGGTCAGAGTGAAATAACTTCCTTGCTCTCATCCCACTCATTCTTCGGTGCTGCTTACTTCTAGACATCATTTTTAAGAAAATTGTTATTAAGACTCTTTATCATTTCCCTGTCAGGACAAATCTTTAAATTTGTGACTTAGGCAGGCAAGAAACAATTTGACAAATTCCTGTGGCCGCTTCCAGTTCTTCCAATAAGAAATGGAAAGCTGTCATATCACTGATGCATTTCATCAATTGGCTTTTTTTTAGTTGATTTTTTATTGATTTTCTATTCAATACATTTCTTAGTGCTTAATAAACATCTGAATGTCTGGGTATTTAATTTGCTTAACAATACAAATTTACATGCTTAATCTCCTTTTTTTCCAACCATTGGCAAAATAAATTCCATTTTTGATAATATTCTACATCTTCTTTCTGTTTAATTTTCAATGCTCATCTATCCATTTCTGCACAATCTAGTATCTTTCTGACTATCTCTTCATCTCGTGGTGTATCTTCATTTTTCCAGTATTGTGCGAAGATAATCCTCATTGCTGTTAAGACATATAATGTTAAATATATGGTTTCCTTATCATGTTTTTGTGATATTTTATCTCATAAAAACAATTCAGGTTTAAAATCTATAGGTTTCCCTATTGTCTTTTCTAGCCACCAGTGTTATCTTGCCCAATTTTTTTTTTAGCTTTGGTGCAAGTCCACCACATGTGATAAAATGTATGCGTTTTTTGGTTACATTTCCATCAATCACAGGGGTGGGATTCAAACTTCTTAACAACCGGTTCTGTGGGTGTGGCCTAATTTGTGGGCGTGGCTTGGTGTCATGTGTGGGCGTGGCTTGCTGACTGGGCATGGCTTGGTGGTCATGTGACTGGGGAGCATGGCTTGTATGTATGTAAATATTATAGATATTTATGTAAATTGATTTTTTTTTTTTATAAAAAAAGAGCAACTTTTACCCAAAAGCAGGCAAAGCAGGCAGGCAGATTGAGTTGCTCACAGGATCACAGATTCACTTAGAGATCTATCTATCTGCCATTGGCTACCTGAATCTGTCACATAAAATTTGCCGGCAAGCAAACTCAGAAAATTAACTCACAACACACCATGTATGCAAATATTGAATTTTTTTATATATATAAAAGAGCAACTTTTACCCAAAATCAGGCAAAGCAGGCAGGCAGACTGAGTTGCTCACAGAATCAGAGATTCACTTAGAGATCTATCTATCTGCAATCGGCTACCTGAGTCTGCACTGAAAAGTAGAAGCTTCGGTCCGGGACTTCCGGTTTGCAAGGTTTCGGCGGCGGCAGGGATTCGCGACACCGCGCGATCCCTGCTGCGTTCGCCGCCAAGGTTCCCCCGATCCGTTTGGATCTGGGGAATATAGCTGCCCCGTAGAGGCAGCTGAAGACAGGGGGGAGCCGGAAAGGGGTTTGGAGGCGTCGCAGAACCCCCTTTTCCCAAGGCGGAGGAGCGGCGGTCAGCAATGGCCGCCACGAAGAAATCTGCAGCCGGACAAGCAGGAGCAGGAGGGAGAAAGTCTGAAGAATTGTGAAAGTTGCTTTCAACTGGGACAAGACAAAATAAAAGTAGAAGCTTCGGTCCTAAGGAAGGTTCAGCTCTGCTTTTAGATTAGCTAGGAAGCAAAACATGCAACCATTTCCTGCTTTCTGGCTAATCTAAATCTCCCAGCACAGCAGAACAGCTGATGGGGGGGAAGGAAAAATAGCAGCTTACCAAAGGCAGGCAAAGTTGGATGGCACACGTGACAGATAAGGAGTGAGTGGGTGGGGTGGGACCAGCCAGGGGCGCGATTTGCCGGTTCTCTGAACTGGGCAGAATTGTAACAACCGGTTCTATAGAACTGGTCTGAGCAGGTAAATTAAGTTAGTAACAGCGCAGCCAAGATTCAGCTAAAGGCAAAATAATAGAAATTCCAATAAGAATTAAACCATTCATTTAGTTGAGTTTGGTTTAATTCAATGGAATTAAACCAATCCCAGCTAAAACTGGGCATCTTTCTCTGGACCAGGTCAAACATAAAATATATATCGGAGCAAGAGATCAAAACTTGGGAAGCTTGGCAACTGGCATGTGCTTAGGATGGTTGCAGTGTTCCCCAGGGTCATGTGATCTGCTTTTGCGACCTTCTGACAAGTTGTGGGATTCAAAATGTTTCACCACTGGTTCGGTGGGCGTGGCTTGGTAGGCGCGCTTTGCACATATGCGCGTGCCAAATGCACGCTTTGTGCAGGCACAGAGGCGTTCCAACTCGCCTCCTACAAGCCTGCACTCTCCCGGTTGCTTCAGCAGCCACCTCTCCCCGAGCCTCTGTGTGGGCTCTGCACTGACTTAGGATCCAAAACAGGCCCTGTGGAGACTCCTGAGAGAGGCAGGGCGCATGGAGCCAGCCAGGCGTGGGATTTGCCGGTTCACTGAACCAGCCATAAAATTAGTGTTGGGCTCTAGGCATCCTGTGGCCAGTACTGGAGCTCGACACCGCTATGGGGTGGCAGGCGGGATATCTTACCAGTTGGCGACACTCTTTCAAACCTCTCAATGGAGCTAGAGAGGCGGCCAAGGATCTGGGAGCCATGGCCACGGCCGGCCAACACGCCAACACCGCGCTGGATGTGAACCCGGAAGCCACCACCACAGCTGCATCAGGACACGAGGAGAGAACAGAAACAGGACGAGAAGGAGGACACTCGACACAAGAATTGCAGGCATGGGCTAGACAAGGGACAGGACACAGATGGGGTTATAGGACAGGACACTGGGATCGCATGGGGTGGTCACAAATAGAGCGGAGGGACGGGCTAAGCAGGACAGATGTGGTGCGTAAGCACAGAGGGGAATGGCACAGGGAATGCTAGGGCTAAAGGCGGATGTCAGGCATGCTAATAGACTCCAAGCCAAGTAGGCGGATGCTAGACTATACAGTCAAATGGGAGGGGTGGAGCCACCCATATATATATATATATATATATATATATATATATATATATATATATATATATATATATATATATATATATATATATATATATATATATATATCTCAAGCTGAGAGGCAGTAGCTCTCAGCGCTGGCTTTTCGTGGATCGTCCATTCTTGCCACTTAAATGGGACTCTTGCTGTAAACTGAATAAAATCAGACCATGACTACACCCGAACGTGAGTGCTGACTGATTCTTCAGAGTGACTGTTCAAGAACTCAGAGGCAGCTGAGAATTAGCTACGGGTTCGCCCAAACCGGGACCAACCGGTAGCAGCTCACCACTGCACGGCACAGAGGCAACACAGGCAACTGGCAGTTCAAACTGCCCCTTTATTGCTCCAAATCCCCCCCAAATCCTCCCACCTTTCTGGCAAGTCCCAGAGCCAAGGGATCGCACACACACACACCCCTCACACAGCTTCAGTTCAGTCCGATACTGTAAGTACCACAGCTGCAAGCAAGAAAATCCAGCAGGCAAGTAGTCCCGAAAGCCAAGAAGCAAGGCAAGTGTCGGACTCCGGGCATCATGTCGGCTATCTGGAGCCCGACAGCTTCGTAGGGGTTCGAGAGGGAGACCGCAGCTGTGTCCTCTCCCGACCTCAGCTTCCCGAAGGTTACGGCAGACCCGACAGACGGAACAATCCCAGAAGTGCGGTGTTCAGTATGGGGCACCACAAACCGGAGCTTTTGCAGATCTCGAAGCAGCACCAACCAGGAATTGCTTTTGCTGTTCGGCGAGGGGAAACAAAGCTGTTGACCCACTGGGGAGGGGGTGGTTCTGACACACGGGGCTGGGAGAGTACATGAGGTGGTTGGTTTACAGGAACAGCACATCGGGGTGGAGAGGATCCGGATAAGAGGATTGCGATGACACGGATCGGGAGGAGAGAGGGCGTCAGCAGACCCAGGATGGATTAACCTATAGTCAAAGCAAACTGGGGGGGAAATACCTGTGTGTAGCAGGGGGCATGGCCACATCTATAAACAGCATTGGGAGACAGGACGCGTGACCACGTAGTGACCACGTAGAGGCCGCAATGGTCACATGTGTGAAAAACGCACCCCAGTCACTTTTTTCAGTTAATTTTAATGGTCACTAAATGAACTGTTGTAAGTCAAGGACTGCCTCCTCCTCCTCTTAACAGAATAACAAGAGTTGGAAGGGACCTTGGAGGTCTTCTAGTCCAACCCCCTGATCGAGCAGGAAACCTTTCTCTTCTCTTACTCCTCCTCTTCCTCCTCCTCCTCCTCCTCCTCCTCCTCCTCCTCCTCCTCCTCCTATTACTACTACTACTACACTACTACTACGCTACTACTACTACTGGCAGAATAAAAGAGTTGGAAGGAAGCAAGAGGTCTTCTAGTACAACCCCATGATCAAGCAGGAAAACTTTCCCCCTCCTCTTCCTCCTCCTCCCACTCCTCTTCCTCCTCCCCTCCTCTTCATGACAGAATTGGAAGGGACCTTGGGGGTCTTCTAATCCAGCCCCCTGCTCAGCTAGGAAGCCCCATTTCATTTCAGAAAAATGGTTGTCTCTTCTTAAAGTCTTCCAGTGTTGCAGCATTCACAGCTTCTGGAGGCAAATGTTCAGGTTACTATTTGAATTTTTTTTTCTCCTCCTAGAAACTCAGGAACACGTGGATTCTCTTATCCTTTGGCGTTACAACAATTGGGAAGCGGCGACTGGGTCGAAACCACCCCCCACATTAGCTGATTCAATGGATATCTCTGAATACTATTTTCAAGAAAAGAAAAGAAAAGAAAAGAAAAGAAAGAAAAGAAAAGAAAAGAAAAGAAAAGAAAAAAAAGAAAAGAAAGAAAAGAAAAGAAACTGAGGCAGGGAGGAAGTAAATGCTGCAGGCTCCTTTCAAAAGGAACACCCCCAAATGAAAAAAAGAAAAAAAGGGGGGGGAGGAAAAAATTGCAATCGGCTTGTTTTGATGCTAAAAGTGGACATTTTTATCTTATCCTGTCTTACCAGTGGGGGAAACAGGAATGTGAAAAGAGAGCCTGCTTTCATTAGAGGATGGCAGACAGGAGGGCACTGCCTACTCACTGGGTAAGCCCCCTTGAGCAAGGTCAGCTACAATCTGCAAAGGAAAGCCTGGAATTTGCAACTCTTGGGAAAAAAAAGCTACTACAGGCATTCTATATAGAGAAGAGAAGAGAAGAGAAGAGAAGAGAAGAGAAGAGAAGAGAAGAGAAGAGAAGAGAAGAGAAGGAAATAGGAATAGAACTGAAATAAAATGAGCTGGAAGGGACCTTGGAGGTCTTCTAGTCTAACCCCCTGCTCAAGCAGGAGACCCTATACCCATGATGGCGAACCTATGACACGTATGCTGGAAGTGGCACGCAGAGCCATTACTGCCGGCACACGAGCCCTTGCCCAGAGCAGGTCTACTGCACATGCACCGCCCACCCAATATCTGGTGTGTGCGGGGGTGGGTGGGGTGTCCCTCATGCATGGGCAAAGATGCACGGTGCACGCGAGGTTGCGCACACATGCGCAGAGATGCACAGGGGTTGTGCACGCATGCGCAGCGGGGGTGGGGGAGACCCACGCGCATTGCCTTCAGGGTGCTGGCATGCAAGCACACGCACCATGATCGGCACAGGAGCCCCAAAAGGTTAGCCATCACTGCCCTATACCATTTCAGACAAGTGACTGTCTAGATCCGTGATGGCGAACCTATGGCACGTGTGTCAGAGGTGGCACGCAGAGACCTCTCTGTGGGCATGCGTGCCATCACTCTGCTTTTCTGGTTTCTGGAACGCACATGTGCACTGGCCAGCTGGTCTTCGGGGCACTGGAGCACCAGAAGATGGCCTGGAAAAGGGTCCTTTTGGGGACCCCTTTCAGTCCGTTCTCCAAGCCTTTTTCAGGCTGAAAACAGCCCCAAAAGCGGCCTGAAATGGCCCAGAAAACAGCCCTGAAAACGGCCCAAGAACAGCCTGAAAACAGCCCAAAAACAGCCTGAAATGACCTGAAAACGGCCCCAAAATGGCCTGAAAATGGCCCAGAAAATAGCATGAAAACAGCCTGAAAAACGGCCTGAAAATAGCCTGAAATGGCCCAAAAAACTGCCTAAAAATGGCCCCCAAATGGCCTGAAAATGGCCTCCAAAATGGCCCAGAAAACAGCATGAAAACAGTCTGAAAAACTGCCTGAAAATGGCCCAATAATGGCCTGAAAATCAGCCAAAATACAGGGTTTCCGGCACTCTGGCACACGCATGCATGTGCATGCACACACGTTCCGGTTTGGGCACTTGGTGCCAAAAAGGTTTCCATCACTGGTGTAGACTGCCTAGGTTAGTGATGGCTATTCATCATTGCATGCCGAAAGTGCGCGTGCATGCACGTGTGGCCTGCACCCATAATGCAATGCGTGCGTGATCCCCCCGCCTCCTGCGCATGTGCACACAACCCCCACATGCATACCGCACGCCTCTGCACATGCGTGCGCAGCCCCTTCGCTGGGCACCGTGCACCTCTGCGCATACGATCCCCTACTGTGCTGTGCGCCTCTGCATAGGCGCGCGCGCCCCTGCCCCCCTACCTGGCAGATCCCCGACAATCAGCTGGCTGGCAGCGGGCAGGCACACATGCGCAGTGGATCTGTTTCGACACTTCCGGCACATGTGCCCTAGGTTCGCCATCACGGGCCCGGGTCCTCGTCTTACAGCCACGATTGAGCCCAAAAGGTCTGTGGCTAAGCAAGGCAGTGGTTCAGTGAGGTTTTACGACCCGTTTTATGACTTTTCTTGCCACCGCTAAGCGAAATCGGTGTGGTGGTTCAGCGACTAACACTGGCTGTTAAGGGAACCCTGGCTACCCCACCGACATGGGTTTGTGAGAAAGTCGCAAGAAAGGGAATCGCACGGCCCTGGGACACTGCGACCATCGTGAAGATGAGCAACCTGGCCGTTAAAGCGAATCTGGCTTCCCCATGGATTTGTTGGAAGGTCGCAAAAAGGGGATCGCATCACCCCGGGATGCCCCAACCGTCGTAAATATGAGTCAAATGTCGGAATTTTGATCGTGTGACCACAGGGGTGTTGCAACAGTCGTTAAGGGTGAACAAAACAGGTCCTAAGCCGCGTTTCTCAGTGCCATTGTACCTTTTGAACGGTCACTAAACGGACGCTTGTTAAAGGCAAGGGCCTCCTGTAAATCACTTGCAGTAGATAACAAGTTACAAAAGCTACCAAGCACACTCTTCCTCTTCTCAACTATTCAATTTCAGCTTTTGTGTTTCTTCCTATAATTTGAATTCTGGCTCCCCACCGCATAAATCCATGGGCAGGGAGCGGAATCTGTATTATAGATGGGGTGGAAGGGCCAATATCTAATAATTGCCAATAAACTTGATGTAGCACGCTTCGGGTAGTTCCTGCAAAATTTAATGGCTCCTGTTTCCAAAAAAAATGTAAAATAAAATACATATTTTCTTGAGCAATCCTATATGGCTAATCTCAATTAACTGGAACCCAGGCTAACTTCCTAACCTAAATTACATCCTGGAGCCACAAAACACCTGGCGCTCCCGACAAATGAGCCCAAATATATTCGTTGCAATATAAACTAATAATCTGGAAAGAAGTAAACACCATCACCGGGGAGAGTTATATAGCCTTCCTTTTTCTCTGCTGGGCAAAATGATGTCTTAAGTCATTTTATTTTCTTCTTTAAATGCACCATAAAGGACAGAAGCTGAAACCTGTTTGGTCTGATCAGAAAGCGTGCAGGAGACAGATAAAAAGAAAGAAAAAGAAAAAAAAGAAAGAAAGAAAAATTAGACACCGGGGGTGCTGAGAATCCAATTTTAAATTCTGAAATCCTGAAGAGGCTATCAGCCGGTTTCAGCATTGTGTCGAAGTGGTCACACCAGAAGGCCATATGCCGAAGTAAGATAGAGCTACACGAAAGTTGTTTGAAAACTAGGTGGAGAACGAACGCCGAACCCAGATAATTTAATGCTAACATTACTGACTGTATATATTCATTCATTGGAGTGTTACCTCTCAGCACAGGTGTCAACTCATAAAACATTTTCTATGCCTGAAGGAATTTGAAAGAGCAGATCACCTTGTAGCAAAGTTCCATGCAGAAAATCCAAAAAAGCCTTGGGGGGGAAGGTTTCGTAACCCCAAATTCTATGCCTGCACTCAATTTATTTTTGTATTGTACAGGTCTCCTTCAAGAAGTGAGGGGAGCCAAATGTCAACTCATAAAATATTTCTATGCCCATTTTATAGTTGCAAACAGAAGGGAGGGGAAAGGAGTATGAAAGGAGTGCAGCAGTTTGGAATCGAAAGGGCATTCCATGCATACCTTGCACAGATTATAACTAAGCGACTGGAGTTTCTGCCGGGCAAATCTCTAATTGGAGAATGTGATTGATGACTCTTGGCTATGGACATGTTTCGTTGGAGAATATCAATTATGATACACCCAGAGAGGTGGGGGAAAACCAGGGTCAAGGGTGACAGTGAATTTATCTGTCTCACAATCGGTTTCATACAGGTCATGCCGACATGTTCACTCCTAATAAATTCTTGGAAGCTTTTTGAAGTTTGGTTCAAGGCTCATGATTTAATGAGGACGATCACTGGAATCCTGAAAACAGGCCGTTCTCAGGCCGATCCCCACACTCTTTAACTGACCGCCACCCCCAGATTTAAAATAAGTACAGGTAGCCCTCGACTTACAACAGTTTAGGGACCATTTTAAGTTAACAACGGCACTGGAAAAAGGGACTTACGACTGATTTTCACGCTTACGACCCTGGGGGTGTGTGGGATCAAAATTTGGACGCTCGGCAACTGGTGTGGACTTATGATGGTTGCAATCTCCCGGAGTGTGTGTGTGTGTGTGTGTGTGTGTGTGTGACATGTATGGCACTCATCCTATACTACAGGTGGGGAAGAATGGCTTCTTTTATCACTTGTGGATTTCATCTCCCATGCTGGTTCCTGAACCAGCATGGCCAACGATGGCCTCTTTTAAGACTTGGGGACTTCAACTCCCAGAATTCCTGAGCCAGCATGGGGAACGACAGCCTCTTTTATGAGTTGTGGACTTCAACTCCCAGAATTCCTGAGCCACTAGTACAACTGATAGTAGAGGCCTTCATCTATATCCTTAGAATTTTGTATCCATGCACCAGGTTGCTGAGCTATAGCAATAGCATTTAGACTTATAAACCGCTTCACAGTGCTTTACGGCCTTCTCTAAGCAGTTTTACAGAGTCAGCATCTTGCCCCACAACAATCTGGGTCCTCATTTGACCGACCTCAGAAGGATGGAAGGCTGAGTCAACCTTGAGACGGTGAGAATCGAACTGCTGGCAGTTGGCAGAATTAGCCTGCACTACTGTATTCTAATAGTGCACACCATGGAAAGGAGGGAGGGAGGGAGGGAGGGAGGGAGGGAGGGAGGGAAGGAAGGAAGGAAGGAAGGAAGGAAGGAAGGAAGGAAGGAAGGAAGGAAGGAAGGAAGGAAGGAAGGAAGGAAGAGACAATAGCTCCAGCATTAGCACTTAAGACTTATATACCACTATTGGATGAAAATAAAGACATGGTTGGAAGAGATGATAAAACAACCTATTGAGTTAAAACCAGAAATATTTCTGTTAGGGATTTTACCTGAAGTTTATAACAAAGAGAATGTACATCTAATTATTCATGTACTAGCTGCAGCTAGAATGGTATTTGCACAACATTGGAAAGGTGAGGAGACTCCCACAGACAAGGAAGTAATTAGGAAAATATTAGAATGTGCAGAGATGGACAGATTAACACTAGCAAGTAAGGAGAAAGAGCAAACCGAGTATTATATGATATGGAAAATATTCTATCAATGGTTAAGAGAATAAAAGAGGAATTTGGAAACGAAGAAGAATAAAGCAGAATAGAAAATAAATTAAGATAGAGATAGGAGAAAAGATTATAATTGTTATTAAATGTATGATGAGAATCATGAGATGTAAGGTACTATGACCAGAAGAGTTGTGTAACGATTAGCTGTTTGATGTACCTTAACTCTAAGGTTAGGGAAATAATATCAATGTGAACGTGAATGTTGTTGTAAATGGTGAAGGATGTGGCACAGAGGTGTTTGTACCTAGAGGACAGGCTGCTTGAGAAAAAATGAAATGTTTGTATTTTTGAAACTGAAAATATCTATCTATCTATCTATCTATCTATCTATCTATCTATCTATCTATCTATCTATCTATCTATCTATCTATAAATAAAAAAAGACTTATATACCAGTGCTTTTACAGCCCTCTCTAAGCCATTTACAGAATCAGCTTCTTGCCCCCAACAATCTGGGTCCTCATTTTACCGACCTCGGAAGGCTGGAAGGCTAAGTCAACCTTGAATCAAACTCCTGACAGTCGGCGGAGTTAGCCTGCAATACTGCCTTCCACCACTGCTCCCCCCACGGTGCTTCACGTCTCTCTCTAATGCCTGTCAGCCTTGGAAGCCATATTTTACTTAGAAGTTTTGAGGCTGCCCCATTCTAGTGCCTGGGAATTTGTGAGGGGGGAAATTCATAGGTTGGAGGGAAGGTTAGACTCAACAACAATCTTGGAGGAACTTTGTTTCTGAGTGCTGAGTTTTAAAATGGGGGAGTTTCATTGCAATGCTGACAACTCCCTTTTGAACGATCTGTATTGCCTATAAACGTTGGCCGTAACGTCGTCACAACATTTGTAAACAAGTACAGGAGAAACACGATATTGAAATCGTCTGCAGCTCAACCTAAGGAGAAAACTATAACTGTCGGCCAATCCCATGCACCAGAAAGTGTTAAGTCTTGTCAACTACAGTGGTGGTACTTTGCTACTCAACTGCTTTGAAACTCATCGGATTTGGTAGTCAGCGCAATTTGATGTGAAAATTTTGTCCTGGTAGTCGTCATTTGTTTGGTACTCAGTGCACAAGCCAGAACTTGTCTGTGTCGGCTGCCTTGTGACTCACTACATTATTCCTTAGGATGAAAAATCTGTTTGGTACTCATCATTTTTGGTACTCATCGCTCCTCCAGGAACCAATTAACGATGAGCATCAAAGCACCACTATATATGGTTCACAAACTTTCCTGGGAAGACTGAATAAGGCCTGGAAAAGGCCTGGAGACTAAAACATATGAAGAACAGTTGCAGGAACTGGGTTTGGCTAGTCTAGAGAAAAGAAGGACTAGGGGCGACATGATAGCAATATTCCAGGGTTTGAGAGGCTGCCCCAAAGAAGGGTGGGTGGGGTTCAAGCTATTTTCCAAAGCACCTGAAGGCAGGACAAGAAACAATGGATGGAAACTAATCAAGGAGAGAAGCAACCTGGAATGAAGGAGAAACTTCCTCACAGTGAGGACAATTAACCACTGGAACAACTTGCCACCAGAGGTTGTGGGTGCTCCATCCCTGGAGGATTTTAAGAAGAGACTAGTCTGTGACGTCTGAAATGGTACTATAGGTTCTCCTGCTTGAGCAAAGGGCTGGACTAGAAGACCTCCAAGGTACCTCCCAGCTCTGTTCTGATTGATTGACAGATTGAAATGTGTATAAGATTCTGTTTCACTAACCATCAAATGTTCAGAAGAAAAAATACATAGAACAGAACAGAAATTAGAATAGACTAGAACAGAACAGAAATTAGAATAGAATAGAACAGAACAGAAATTAGAATAGAATAGAACAGAACAGAACAGAATAGAATAGAACAGAACAGAATATAGAACAGAACAAAACACAACAGAAGAGAACAGAACAGAAGAAAATAGAAGAGTTGGAAGGGACCTCGGAGGTCTTCTAGTCCAACCTTGCTTAGGCAAGAAACCCATTTTAGACAAAGTAAAATTTAATGTTAATGTAAATGAGTGGTCATCTAATATAGTCATATTTTTTAGGTATTTCTTACCTGTTGTTCATCCTCCATGACATTGCTAGCAAATTCAAACATCAAGTCATTTTGCTGCACCAGTGCTGCCATGCTAAAGCATTCCAAGGTCTCAATTCAGCATGGAATTAAAAATGCTTCTTCAGCATCAAGAAAGGGAATTTACTATTGCCAGGGATGACTTTGTATGGGGCAGGAGATGTCGAAGTTACTCAGAAGCCAGGGAGAAATTCTTTTTCTGTCCGTCTTCCTTTTGAGATGACACACTTGTTTCTTGAAAAAACCCTAAAAAAACAACCAAGAACAGGAAGATTAAGTCAGTATGAATAATCAAATAAAAATACAAACGGTGCAGATGTGAATTAGGCCGTACTTTGGTTTGATAAGACTTTGTTAGAGTTTCTTAAGAACAGATAAGAATAACGGGTGAATCTTACAAAATGTGAAGCATGTGTCTTTTGCCATTTCTCTCTCTCACTTTCCCTCTCTCCTTCATTCTTTCTCCTTCTCTCCCTCTTTCTTTCTCTGTCCCTCTCTCCTCTCTCTCCTTCTCTCTCACCTCGTTCACTTTCTTTCTCTCTTCTCGCTTTCTCCCTCTTTCTTTTTCTATCCTCTTTCTATCCCCTTTCTTTCTCTCTTTCTCTCTCTCCCTCTCTCTCTCTCGTTCTTTCTTTCTCTTTCTCTCTATGCTTCTCTCTTTCTCTATGTTTGTTTCTCTGTCTCTTCCTTTTTCTTTCTCCCTTTCTCTCTCTCTGTGTTTCTTTCTCCCTTTCTTTCTCCTTTGGTCTCTCTCTCCCTCTTTCTCCTCTCTCTCCCTCTCTCTCTCTTCTCTCTCTCTCTCTCTCTCTCTCTCACACACACACAGACAACTACCAGAAAGAAAGTTAAATGCTAACGATCCAGACTGAAGACATAGACCAAAGGAGTAACATACACCCACCCAATGCTAGCAGATCCAATTTACAATGTCAAACGTCTCTCTTCTATACCCTTCTGGAAAAAACAACAACAACAACATCATTACACGTCACAATCTTTGAGATTGTGTAAAAACAAAAACAAAAAGAAGATGCCTCGGTCCTTCTTTGTAACCGAGTAGATATGGAGGCATTCCCCCCCCCCTGCTGCCCCAGTTATATGAAAACACCCCACCTCCAGCCCGCGAGCGCCTTATCTCTAAAACGGGCTTGTAAGCAGCAGGAAGGAAACACGGACCACGTCATGGCAAACGAAACATGCAAAGAGAGCCGTGAGCTGCAACAGCCTGAGGAGCAGAAATGCACCCATATGTGCTATAGGGGTGGAGGGGGGGGTGGAGGGCTTCTACTTCCCCTCCCTCTAACCTCTTGGTGCGTAAGGTTGAGCTAAAAGACTGAAGCAGGAAAAGGTGAGCTCCATTCGGAGAGCCATGAAACCACAGCGTGATTGGAAAAAAAAACACAAAACCAAGCAAGTGAGGACATTGGTACAACTGCTCCTTGACTTGCAACGAGTCCGTTCAGCGACTGTTCGAAGTGACAAACGGCCCTGGGAGAAAGGGACCGAGGACCGCATTTCACAGTTACGACCTTGGCAGAATCCCCGATCAAAAAAAATTGGGACGCTTGACAGCTGTTATCTTTCACGAGCCTAAGAATTCATGACTGCTTTGCCTCTACAGGTAGTCCTCGGCTTACAACGGCTCACTCAGTGACGAGGAAGCCAGATTCTCGCAACAACCAGGTTACTAACTTAAACAACTGCAGTGATCCATTCAACAACTGCTGCAAGGAAGGTTGCAAAACGGGGCAACACTCACTTAACAAAGGTCTCACTTAACAGAAATGCAGGGCTCCCTTGGGCTCACATGTCCAGGACTGCCTGTATATGTGTGTGTGTGTGGAGAGTAGCGTAGAGTATTGGAATGAAATGGAACAGAACAGAATAAAATAAAATAAAATGTACTGGAATGAAGATAGGGTAGGATAGGATAGGAAGGATAGGATAGAAGTAGAAGTAGAATAATATAGAGAATATAGGAGAGAAAATGGAATGGAATGAAATGGGATAGAATAAAAATTGGAATAAAAAATAAAAATACAAAATACAAAAAATAAATTGTAATTGTGGTGACCAGAACTGGATGCAGTAGTCCAAGTGTGGTCTTACCAGAGTATATTAATAAACTAAACTAGACTAGACTAGACTAGACTAGACTAGACTAGACTGGACTGGACTGGACTGGACTGGACTGGAATAAGGAATAGAATAGAATAGAATAGAGAATAGAGAATAGAGAATAGAGAATAGAGAATAGAGAATAGAGAATAGAGAATAGAATAGAATAGAATAGAATAGAAGAGAAGAGAAGAGAAGAGAAGAGAAGAGTACAGAGAATATAGGAGAGAAAATGGAATGGAATGGAATAGGATAGGATAGGATAGGATAGGATAGGATAGGATAGGATAGGATAGGATAGGATAGGATAGGATAGGATAGGATAGAATAGGGGATGGAATAAGGAATAGAATAGACTAGAATAGAGAATATAATAGAATAAAATAGAGAATAGAGAATGGAATGGAATGGAATAGAATAAAGAATAGAATAGAATAGAATAGAATAGAATAGAATAGAATAGAATAGAATAGAATAGAATAGAATAGAATAGAATAGAACAGAACAATAATTTATTTGGCTAAGTGTGATTAGAAACATCAAGGAATTTGTCTCCAATGCAGAAAAGCAGAAAGAGTTTGGAAAATGGAGGTCAGACATTAGGTAATTAGCCTGCAATTCAAAAGTCTGTGTCAATAAAAGTAACTTAACTATTACAGTATACATTATTTTAGGATAGCAGTTGCATACGAGTAAGGCTACTTGGAAATAAGGCTTGTGCCTTTGATGCTTCAGTAAATCTATGGTTTTCCTTGAGTTGAGTGCAAAAACTGGTGATTCCATGGGAATGCTTTGAGTCGTTAAGTGGTTTGGCAACTACCTTGGCAGCTAGCACTGCTATCATGCAAAGATTAAGAATGGGTGTGTATTCTGCTTTGTTTGCATAAGGACCTACCACAGCTACATTGGGACTTGAGATTAAGAACAATCTGAGATTTTTTTTTTTTAAAATGTTAGCAGAACAAGAAAAAAAAACCCAAGGAGATTTATCCACTGGACTTTGAACGCTTAGCTGTTAAAAATAGTTGTAGGCCTTTGGATATTCACATCTATCGTGCTGGTGGTTTCGGGTCAGACCTACGTCCCCATTTCTGTGGCAGAATTGTCATCTTCAACACTTTTAAGACATTTGAGTCCGATGCAGGCACAGGAAAAATTTGGTACCCCTGGACCAAGAGTTTGTTTCAATGGAATCCTAATGATCAGAAGTTGCTAGAAACCACTACGTTCTAACAAAGGTAAACACAACACCTTTATGCAAATTCTAATATATGCTTACAATTTTTTGTGGGTTTTTTTAAAATAAGATTCAGAATAAGAAAAGAATGACTGGGGAGATGCAGAATGGTGGAAAAGGAGGGAGAGAGAGAGGGAGGGAAGGAAGGAGAAGGATGGGCGGATGGATGGATGGAAGGAAGATAATGGATGGATCGATAGATGGATGAATGGATGGATGGGAGGGAGGGAGGAAGGAAAATAATGGATGGATGGATGGATGGATGGGAGGGAGGGAGGGAGGGAGGGAAAAAAGAGAAGGATGGGTGGATGGATGGATGGGAGGAAGGAAGGAAGATGATGGATGGATGGATGGATGGATGGACGGGAGAGAGGGAGGGAGGGAGGAAGGGAAGGAAGGAAGTTGGTTGGGTGGATGGATGGATGGATAGAAGGGAGATGATGGATGGATGGATGATGGAAGGGAGATAATGGATGGATGGGTAGATGGATGGATGCATGGATGAGAGGTAAATAATGGATGGATGGGAAAGAAGGAAGGAAGAATGGAAGATGGTGGGGTAGATGGAAGGGAAGGAGGGAGGGGGAGAGGGAGATGATGGATGGATGGATGGATGGATGGAAGGAAGGAAGGGTTTTAGACTAGCCTTCACAGATCCCAGATTTGAACATAACTTAAAATCTATGAGGACACGCAACCTATCCAACATCTAAAACTATTTCCAGAGATAGTTTTGCAAGGAAGAGTTTGGGGTGGGACCCTTTTTCTTCCTGAAGACACTTAGCCGGCTACAGGAAATGTTTGGAACTGGTCACTTCAGCTGTTCAGAAAGAATGCCCCTGTTTCTGTCTTATTACAGTTTTCGTCCAAACTTATCACTGTTTTCTCATGCAAAAACCCGCAAGCCACCTCCACGCACACATCCGTCTGCACGCCCATCTGCACCGATCCCCGGGGTTAACTTCGCACTGCAGAGCGGCCGCATCAGCTTCCCTTCGCTTTGGGATTCACCCAAGGAGGCCATCTGACCAGGGTGCTCAGATTTCTGCTCGTAGCCGTCGGATCTAAGCTGTACTTCACGAAAGAGGCTGAAGGCAGCTTTAGTTCCGTTCGGTTCTTACACGATCTTATCAAAACGTTCATCCTTAAACAGGAGCCGAAGTGCGCAGTAGAAATAGATGTGCCGTTCCTAGAAGGGAACACTTATGCATCTTGATACGGCGGGCAGGTTAAGCAAAGTCGGATGGAATTATTATTTATTTATTTATTGGCATCCAGCCTTTCTTATTACTATTTTACAAATAACTCAAGGGAGTCGAGCCTTCTCTTTTCCCCACAACAACAATCCTGTGAGGTGGGTTGGGCTGAGAGAGGGAGACGGGCCCGAAGTCACTCAGTCAACTTTCGGACCTAAAGGTGGGGGACTAGAAATCCCAGGCTCCTGCTGATTGGTCCAAGGTCACCCAGTCAACTTTCATGCCTAAGGTGAGACTAGAACTCACACTCACCTGGGGATTGGCCCAAGGTCACCCAGTCAACTTCCATGCCTAAAGCCAGGACTAGAACTCACCGTCTCCTGGTGACAGGGCCAAAGTTACCAAGCTAGATTTCAAGGCTAAGGCAGGATTAGAATTCACAGTCACCCAGCAGGTTTTCATGCCTAAGGCGGGCCTACAATTCCCAGTCATTGGCCCAAAAGTCACCCAGCCTGCTTTCAGGACTTGAACTCGGAGCCTCCAGCTTCATACCAAACTGTCTCTCAACCTTTTTTGCTGTTTATGTATGACTTGCAATTGTTTTTGACTCCATTGTTCGAATTCAAACACAACTAACTTGGTCTTTGACGTACTTGGAGATCCACACACCTCACTGTACCATGCAGTCTATCTAACATTTAAATGAAACTCATTCAACATCTTGGCAAACACATTGTCTGTCCCAAAGGTGCTTTTTTTTTTCCCCCAAGAGGCAACTGGATTTCCCTGTTTTTCTTTGAAGACGTTTCGCTTCTCATCCAAGAAGCTTCTTCGACTCTGGACTGGAGTTCCAAGAAGGCCCCTCGCCCATTTGCACCGCTCAGGGGACCCTCAGGACAGAGAGAAACCTCCAAGTGGCCTCAAGGACCCTCCAAAAGAATGCAAATGACCAGCTGTCTGCAAGGAGTATTCCGTTCCCCACCATCCTGTCAGAACTGAAGAAGCTTCCTGGATGAGAAGCAAAACGCCTTCAAGGAAAAAACCAGAAAGTCCAGTTGCCTCTTGAAAAAGCACCTTTGGGACAACCATGACCTGGAGGACTGAGAATGTCCGTAGACAACACATCAATTTGCATAAAGTCTACAAGTACACAGATGGCTAAGGAATTACTCCAGCATCACTCGTCCTTATCATACTTCATACTTCAAGGGGTAGCATTCCCAATGTATTCTATTTATGCATTACACAGGGATGTATCACCTTCAACACAATCAACAACCAACTTTCCACTCCATATTACGTTGCGGAGGCGTGCCCTGAAAAAGCTCATTGGGGTGGTCTATTGCGGTCTTGGGCAATAGTAATTGGGAGCTGCGCCGGTGGGTGGCCGGGTCGTGGGGGCTCCCGCCCAGGGCGGCGCCGTGGTTGGCTGGGGCGTCAGGGGTGGGGGCTCGGCTCGTCCCGTGCCTCGGGAAGGGGCACCAGGGCCGCTGGCGCGCGCCCGGTCTCCGTGCCTTTCCTCCGAGGCGGTGGGCGGGGCGGGTCTCGCCCCGCTGGTCGCGGCTCGGCTGTCTTGGGGCTGGGGGTGGGCTTCCTTCTTCCGGTGCTCTCAAAAAAAGTGCAAAAGTGGAGGCGGCGGAAGGGGGTATATAACCTTTTTTGGTGGATGTGGGGGGCTCGCGGGTCTTCGCCCGGCATATACGGTAATCAAATACAATCTACAATTAAACCCGTATGTAACCCATGCTTATTCTATGCGTTCTCACAATCAACAAATGCACAATAAATGTTCCAGTCTGAACATCTGAACTTGCTTGTTTTCTTGAAGACGTTTCATTGCCCAGAGTAGGTAACAACAAGAAAGTGATGACCAGTGAAGCAACAAGGCTAGCACTGATGAAGTTACCTAGTTAGGGTAATGAAATATCTGCAGGAAAACAAGCGAGCTCAGAGAGCACCGAGGACCTCTCATGTCAACCTCAAACTACAAATATTCTCCTTTATTTGTCTGAATATTTGCTACATAAATGTCTATGGAGATTCTCGGTCCTCCAGGTCATGGTTGTCCCAAAGATGCTTTTTTCAAGAGGCAACTGAACTTCCTGGTTTTGTTGTGGCCCGCCAATGGCCAGAGGAGATGGCAGCAGACTCGGACAGTGAGGAGGTTGGGGAGGAACATGGGCCAGTCCTGGACGAAGACTCTGCATTGGAGGCAGAGATGGGGCCAGGGCAGGCTGGCAGTCATCAGCTGCTTTCGGAGTTAGACATCAGTCGGGCAGAAGAACAGCTGGAGCCTGTTCCCACTGTGCGCATCCACAGAGCTGCCAGGAGAAGGGAACTAAGTTAAGGAACAAGGATCAACTCGGGAGTAAAGGCACAAGTGGACGGTGAATGGCCCCTCCCATAGGGAATAAAAGGAGCGAAAGGGGAGTGGTGTTTGCAGGAGACAATTCGTTCAATTCATTAGGGTGAAGATCTAATGAAGCCAAGTATTGTCTGCTACAGAGTGGCGTTTGAAAGATCGGCCTGGCAGCTCTCCAAGCTTGACAAAAGTCTGTAATTGTGAAACCTCGTTGAAGACTGTCGGCCAGGACTTTGGTAGAGAGGAATTCCCTTTAACCTAAATAAAAGGGGTTTTATCGGGATGAGGAGTCGGCTTCGTACTTTTGGGAAGCCTAGGTCAGAACAGGTTTTTCTTTGAAGATGTTTCATTTCTCATCCAAGAAGCTTCTGAGAACTGAAGAAGCAAGGAATGATCCAACTAAGAAGAAATTTACTGTCAGTTAAAACAATTCAACAGTGGAACAACTTGCCTCCAGAAGTTATCAATGCTCAAACACTGGAGGTTTTCAACAAGATTGGACAACCATTTGTTTGAAATGGGATAGGGTTTCCTCCCTGAGCAGGGGGTTGGACTAGAAGACCTCCAAGGTCCCTTCCAGATCTGTTATTCTGTTCGGTTAATCTTCTATACACCAAACTCCACCAGATGGGCCCATAGATACTGACCCCCTGCCATCTCTCACAACTTTGTTAAGACTTTCAGACCACACTTATCCACGTGTTCAGTTAATATGACCACCCAATCTCCAGGTGATTGCTGCATGTAACACAAATACAACCAATTTATGGTTGCTCTTCTTTTATCAAGAGAAACAAGAGGAACAGTAAATTGGTTGTATTTGTGTTGCATGCAGCATTCACCTGGTGAAGGGCGGTCATATTAACTGAACACGTGGATAAGTAATAGAAAAGAGGTGGCTATTCAGACTGGGCACCCTTGAGCCATGGGCCAGTAGCAAAAGCCCAGTCTTATCTTTACCACACACACGGTAACTTAGAAAAAAAAGTTTTAATCCAGAGACAAACTTGCAAGCTAACGTGCTATAGCCAACATGCCAACAATTCGGGCACAGAACTAACTGCCCAACATTCCTTAAAGCACTTCCTTCCAGAAAAACTCAAATAAAAATATATAAACTATAATATATAAAAGATACTCAAAAGATATAAACTGGAGGAGATTTGAACCCCACAGGGCTCTCAAATTCAAGGTATTAAAAACCAACTGAATTGTTCTGAAGGATTAAGTGATCTACGACCAATGACCAATTCTCGAAGCTTTCCCTGTTTAATTGTCATTATATGATCCAAAACATGAGTACAGATTTATACAGGTAGTCCAAGATGGTTCGTTTAGTGACCATTCGAAGTTACCACACTGAAAGAAGGGACTTATGTCTATTTTTCACACTTATGACCGTTGCAGCATTCCCACAGTCATGTGATCAAAATTCAGAAGTTTGGCAACTGACTTGTACTTATGACGGTTTCGTTGTCCTGGGGTCATATGATCCCCTTTTGTGATCCGAAATGTATAGGTCAGTGGTGGCTAACCTTTTTTGGGCTCCTGTGCCAAAAATTGTGCGTGCGCTTGCACTCACACTCACGTGCCAGCACCCAGAAGGCATTGCATGGTCCCCTACGCCCCCCTATGCATGCACACGCAATCCCCACCCCCCACCCCAGCCGACCCCTTACCTGCACTGCGCCTCACAGCTGATTTTGGCGGTTTGAGGCTTGAGAAGGCTTCTGCAGGCTTTGCAGGCCGAAAACTAGCCCCGTTTCGTCACTTTTGGTATTTTCGTAAAAACAGGAAGTGATGAAACGGGGCTAGTTTTCGGCCTGCAAAGCCTGCAGAAGCCTTCCTCAAGCCTCAAACCGCCAAAAATCAGCTGTGAGAAAAGGGCCTCAAACCGGCCAAAAATCAGCTGTGAGAAAAGGGCCTCAAACCGGCCAAAAATCAGCTGTGAGAAAGGGCCTCAAACCGCCAAAATCAGCTGTGAGAAAGGGCCTCAAACGCCAAAATCAGCTGTGAGAAAAGGGCCTCAAACCGCCCAAAAATCAGCTGTAGAAAAGGGCCTCAAACTGGCCAAAAATCAGCTGTGAGAAAAGGGCCTCAAACTGGCCAAAAATCAGAAAAGGGCCTCAAACCGGCCAAAAATCAGCTGTGAGAAAAGGGCCTCAAACTGGCCAAAAATCAGCTGTGAGAAAAGGGCCTCAAACCGGCCAAAAATCAGCTGTGAGAAAAGGGCCTCAAACCGGCCAAAAATCAGCTGTGAGAAAAGGGCCTCAAACCGGCCAAAAATCAACTGTGAGGTGCACACATGCGCAGTGAGGCAAGTTTGCCTGCAGCTTGCGTGCCGGCACAAATGACTGTGTGCCACCTGTGGCATGTGTGCCATAGGTTTGCCATCATGGGTATAAGTTCTCCTGCTTGAGCTAGGGGCTGGACTAGAAGACCTCCAAGGTCCCTTCCAGCTGTATTCTATTCTAAAGCCAATGGCGAAATCAGACACAGTCAACTAACTTAAAGTAAAGTTACTAACTTTAATGACCACAGTGATTCACTTAATGAGTGGGGCGGGAAAGGGGACAAAACTCACTTTAACAAATGTCTCACTTAGCAACCGAAATCTTGGGCTTAATTGTGGTCGTAAGTCGAGGAATACCTGTGCAACATAGCCAATAATGGGGTTTGTTTTTCTGAACATACAAGATTCTAACATTGCCAATGTTAGTAACTAAACCAAAAAAAAAAGTCCAGTCCCTCCACCTTTTTGGCTTGGCTTCAAAAGATTTTTGAAAAAGCAATTTTATGCACTCACCACAAAGTTAAAACATGCAGGTCGTAAAATTACTCTAAGTGTAACCTTGCCTCCACGGAGTAAGTAGCCAAAGTCAATGGGGAAGCCAAATTCCCTTAACAAACCTGTCACAAACTGAACAACTACAGCGATATACTGAAAACTGCGACGAGAAAGGTCATAAAATGAGGCAGAATTTGCTTAAGAACTGTCTCACCTAGCGACAGAAATTCTGGCCTCAATTCTGGTCATAAGTCGAGGATTACCTTCTCTCTTCCATTTGCTTTCAACAAGGATTGAGATAAACTACCACCTCTTTACTACACCAGCTGATACAATTCAGGTAGACTTGAAATTCCAGTTCTTGTACATTGCTGTCTTGTTTTTCCAGGAATTACTCTGTCCTACCCTCATGTCAAAATACAAACAGGGCTTCTAGCTCTTGTAAAAACAGCTCATTGCATACCTAGATATATATGCCCATACTTGTTGCTTCCTGTTTAACCTCTTTCGATATGAACTGGACTCCTACGCAACCACGTAAAATACCATTAAGACCTCCTGTCTATGGGCTGCTTCGTGTTTAATGAGGACTAGATAACCTGTCAGTCCAGCAATTCCAGGAAAAAGACATTTGTGCCAGTCCTTGTTGACAAAAATTGATCACAAAGCAAGACATTTTGCAAAGTTTGAGCTTGAAATCACGGTTAATGGATTCTAAACTAACTACAACCCAGCTGCATACCGCTATACAGGGATAGTTTATTTAACAAATCATTATTTACTATTATTTATAATCATTATTTAATATTATTGTTATTTAATAAATCATTATTTATTTAATAAATCATTATTGAATAGAATAACAGAGCTGGAAGGGACTTTGGAGGTCTTCTAGTCCAGGGGTCGCCAACTTTTTGGACCCCAGGGACCACCAAACTCGGAATTTTAAATCCCACAGACCAGAGACCCTGGGAAAATCCCCAAAAGAGTCTGCAGGAAAATCCCCCACCCCGTTTTTCTACCGATCAATCATTCTTTATTTGGGATCACAGGATTCCGTCTCCAGCTCCGTTCTCAAGGGAAGAGAGAGAGACTTTTGGCTTCATGCAAAGAAAGCAGCAGAAGCAGCAGAAGTATTTCTTTCTCTCCCCCAAACTCCACCAGAAATGAGTCTTTGTGAGACTTGTTGCGCCTCATGGAGCAGGAGGCCTTGCAGGGTCTCAAAGACTCATTTCTGGAGGAGTTTGGGGGAGAGAAAGAAAGAATTTTGCTGCTTTCCTTGCGTGAAGCCAAAAGCAGAAGAAGAGCGAAGCGGAAAAAAGCAGTCCAGTGGCCAGGCCAGGAGCATAGCCTCACGTCCACCCTTTCCCCCCTCCCCTAACTACCTCATGTTGTTTGCAATGCAGGTGACGCAAGCCTTGTGTTCCTGGGCAGCCTGGATTAATTGCATTGAGGGTAACATTTCTCTGTGGACCACCAAAATTTACTCATGGACCACCAGTGGTCCCTGGCCCATTGGTTGGCGATCACTGTTCTAGTCCAAGCCCCTGCTTAAGCAGGAGACCCTGCGTAATTTCAGACAAAAAGGCTGTCCAGTTTCTTCTTAAAAACCTCCAGGGATGGAGCACACACAACTTAGCACATACAACAATAGGGTTGGAAGGGACTTTGGAGGTCTTCTAGTCTGGCCCACTGCACAAGCAGGAAACCCTAATGCCTTTCAAAAGGAATGATTGTTCTATCTCTTCTTAAAAACCTCCAGTGTTGGAGCATTCACAACTTCTGGAGGCAAGTTGTTCCACTGGTTAATGGTTCTCACTGTTAAGGAAGTTTCTCCTTAATTCAGGGTTGCTTTTCTCCTTGATTAGTTTCCATCCATTGTTTCTCGTCTTGCCTTTATTGGAGAATGCAAAATTCTTAACACAAAAATCCTACTTTAGCAATAATACCGATAGCCCTCAACTGACAACAGTCCATTTAGTGACTGTTCAAAGTTACAAAGGCACTGAGAAAAGCGACTTATGACCGTTTTTCACAGTTACGACCTTGGCAGCATCCTCAAGGTCACATGATCAAAATTCAAACTCTTGGAAACTGGCATGAAGAGAAGAGCAACCAGGATGATGAGGGGACTGGAGACTAAAACATATGAAGAACGGCTGCAGGAACTGGGCCTGGCTAGTCTGGTGAAGAGAAGGACCAGGGGAGACATGATAGCAGTCTTCCAATAGTTGAGGGGCTGCCCCAGAGAGGAGGAAGGGGGTCAAGCTGTCTTCCAAGGCACCTGAAGGCCAGACAAGGAATAATGGATGGAAAGTGAACAAGGAGAGATTCAGCCTAGAAATAAGGAGGAATTTTCTGACAGGGAGAACAATCAACCCATGGAACAGAAGTTGCCTTCTGAAGTTGTGGGAGCTCCGTCCCTTGAGACTTTCAAGAAGAGACTGGACTGCCCTCTGTCAGAAATGGTATAAGGTCTCCTGCTTGGGTGGGGGGTTGGACTAGACGACCTACAAGGTCCCTTCCAACTCGATTATCTGTTACATCTGTTACAAGCGTGAGCATGCACTTAGGATGGTTGCAGTCTCCCTGGATTCCGTGACCCCCTTTTGCGACTTTCCAAAAGGGGAACTCAGATTCACTTAGCGACCAAGTTGCTAACTTGTTGACTGCAATGATTCGCTCAGCAATCATAGCCAAGAAAGGGCGTAAAATGGGGCAAAACTCAAAAGCAGAACAAGGGTCTCACTTACCAACAGAAAATCTGGGGCTCATTGCGGTCGTAAGTCCGAGGACTACCTGTAGAAAGCCATGGTCAACGACTACCCCAATGAACTGAAAAGCAGAGGAGGAGGGGGAAAAAAGATTGCTCCTATTCCAGAAGCGAATGCAGATCCTTAACTGAGATAAAATTAAATTATCCCAAACCTGGAAAGAGTCTCTTTTGCTAATTTCTTTCTTTTCTTTTTTTTTCAGCCACAATCTCTTGATAGGAAACTCCCTTTGTTGTTTTAGGAAGTTCCTCAGCTCCTCTACCAAATGCTTGCTCTCATTTGCTCTTGAGCTCTTTTTTTAACCCAATACAGGAAGTCCTCGACATACGACCACAATGTAGTCAAGGTTTCTGTCCTTAAGTGAGATGTTGTTGTGGTTCGCTGGCAGCAGGTGCAGACGGCTGAGGAGAGCGAGGACTCAGATGAGGGGCCAGGACCATTACGGAGTGGACTGCTGCTTTCAGAGATTGTGGGGACTGGCAGCAGTGATGAGGAGGTTCCCGAGGAGCCTGTGCCAAGTGCGCATGCGAGCAGGATTGCTCAGAGGAAAGAGCAGCTACAACAGCACAGGTGACTCAGGAGTAAAGCTGCAAGGTAATGGCCCCTCCTTCAAGAAGATAAAAGCCAGCTGTGAAACGAATGTACTTTGCAGAAGGCAAAGACGTTTTGAAACTCCAGCCTCGTGGACATTCCAGTATCCTGAGTTGGTATTGGAAGATTCTTGTATTCCAAATTATTTCTTGTCTGTTATCTTTTGGCAGTCTGCACAGTTTGACAAGGCTTGTGCTTATCACAGCTAATTGTTTTGCAGAAGCATTCAAAGTTTCTGTTCCCTTTGGATTATGTTTGATTTGTTGGAAAAGGGCGTGGGTCAGAACAGATGTCTGTAAAGTGAGTTTTACAAACTTTCTCACACCGGTTATTAAATGAACCGTTGCAGTTGGTAAGTTAGTTAACACGGTCTTTAAGCGAATCTGGCTTGTCAGAAGGGCGTGAGGGAGAAATCATGTGACCTTCTGGGACACTGCAACCGTCATAAATATGAGTCACTTTGCCAAGCTTCTGAATTTGGATCACGTGACCTTGGGACACTGCAACGGTCATAAGTACGAACCCGTTGCCAAGCATCTGGATTTGGATCGTGGAAATGTTGCAAAAGTCCTAAGTGTGAAAAATGGTCCTAAGTTACTTTTTTCAGTGCTGTTGTAACTTTGAACGGTCTCTAAGTGAATACATGTGAGATTTGCACCGTGCTTTGGAAGCCAACAAGCACTTTCTGCACTCCTTAAATTCCAGGAGAAAAATCCAGACAATCGTTTTAAGAAGAGGCGAGTAGAGTTAGCAATTACTCAAGGTTAGATTCTTCTGGTTTTGGAGAGCAGCCATCGGAGGTCTTCTCAAGGGCAGCGTTTTATGAACAAGGCTGCTCATTTGTAACTCCCCGCCAAGAAGTCTTTCTTGCATAAAGTATGAAGTCCGTAGCTAAACATGGGAGACTATAACGCAATTTTTATCTTCGGTTCTGTCATGTTACATACACACAGCTAGCTTGCCAAACTGGCCAAAGATTTAAAATATAATAATATATTATTATAATATATTATAATATAATAATAATATATGTGGGTATATACATCATTTTGTATTTATTTATTTATTTTGCCATGTTCATGTAGTATATATTGGAAGAGAGCTGTATGCAATTTCATTTTAAGGCATGCTGATTAGTGTACATTCAAAGGGACTAAGATTCCGTTCCGTTTCATTCTATTCTACCATACTCTACTCTACTCTATTCTAGAAAATTCTAGACCTAGAAAACCTAGGACTACACTACCTTCGGTCCGATCTAAGCATAGTATATAAAATCATACATTGCAATGTCCTACCTGTCAATGAATACTTCAGCTTCAACCATAACAACACAAGAGCAAACAATAGATACAAACTCAAGGTTAATTGCACCAAACTTGATTGCAGGAAATATGACTTCAGCAACAGAGTGGTCAATGTCTGGATCAATACCTGACTCTGTGGTTTCTTCCCCAAACCCCAAAAACTTTAACCTTAGACTTTCTACTATTGACCTCACCCCCTCCCTAAGAGGCCTGTAGGGGGCGTGCATAAGCGCACTAAGGTACCTACCGTCCTTGTCCTATTGTTTCTTTTATATATTTTTTATTTTTCTTATATGTACCCATGTATTCATAACAATGTTTTTACTTATACCTATTATCTCGTAAGCAATTGACAAAAATAAATAAAATGAAATGAAATGAAATAAAATATAAAATTACAGGGTTCGTTTTAAAAAATTGTATTTAAATCCTGCTAAAAACAAGTAGCAACCAGAAACTCGTGAAACTAAACACACAACCACAGGCTAAAAATTCTAGAAATACAGATCAAGATCCAGACTAAAACAGGAAATGCTAGTGTAGTTATGACCTTTAGTGGCTACCAGAAATGTTTGAAAAGAGGAATCGGTGTCCAATTCTCGATACTTTAATTCGTAGAGTTGGGGGGGGGGGAAGGAGGAAGGAAAAGCCATCCTACTTGGTAAATTTAAAATGGAGAGCAAAGTAAAATAGAACAGAGCAATTCTCCATCTCTAATAATGTTCAACCCTCAAGGTTGCGTAAATGCAGAATGCAAAAATAATCCTTGACTTTTCAAATCAGAATAGAGCTGGAAGCTGGAATGTTAGATAAGATGTGTAAGAAAATGGGATTATTGACATATTGGTAAGGAAAGTATTCATTATAGTTGTATGCACACGAAGTACGTACCTAGTCGACACATGGTTGAAATGGAATGAAATTATTGTATATATAAAATAAAAAACTTATTTAAAAAAAAAAAAGAGCTGGAAAGGACCTTGGAGGTCTTCTAGTCGAGCCCCCTATACGTCCTACGTTTGTATATTAAACAGTCCCATTCAAGTCAAAAATTTATTTCCCCCACAACTGAAAAACCAGTAGGCCAGGGATGGGGAACCTTTTATGGCTCACTCAGGAATTCTGGGAGTTGAAGTCCATAAGTGATAGAAGAGCCAAGTTCCCCTACCCCCTGCCCTAGACCATTTCAGACAAGTGGCTGTCCAGTTGTCTTCTTCTAAACCTCCAGTAGTGAAGCACCCACAACTTCTGGTGGCAAGCTATTTAGAATAATGGAATAATAGAGTTAGAAAAGGGACCTTGGAGGTCTTCTAGTCCAACCCTCTGCTCAAGCAGGACACCCTACACCATCTTAAATAAATGACTGTCCAGGCTCTTCTTAAAGGCCTCCAGCGATGGAGCAGCCACAACTTCTGGTGGCAAGCAGGTTAATTTTCCTCACTGTTAGGAAGTTTCCTCTTAATTCCAAGTTACTTCTCTCCTTGCTTAGTTTCCATCCATTGTTCCTTGTCTTGCCTTCTGGTGCTCTGGAAAATAAATTGACCCCCCTTTTCTTTGGGGCAGCCCCTCAAATATTGGAAGACTGCTCTCATATCACCCCAGTCCTCCTTTTCTCTAGACAAGCCAAACCCAAATCCTGCAACCGTTCTTTGTGTGTTTTAATCTCCTCTCTTAATCATCTTAATTGCTCTTCTCTGCACTTTTTCCAAAGTCTCAACATCTTTTTTGTAGGTGTGGTGACCAAACCTGGATGCAGTATTGCTGACATACAAACGTTCATTTAGTGACAGTTCAATGGAACACAAAAAGTGACTTATGACCATTTTTCACACTTATGACCATTGAAGCATTTCCCCCATGGTCACATGATCAAAACTCAAGACACTTGGCAACTGGTTCGTACTTCACAACTGTCTCGCTTAACAACAATAATGTTGGCTCTGTTGATGTCGTAAGTCGAAGACTGCCCGTAAAGACGCATCTCTCAACAATACAAGCTGAACCAAGAGTCAAGAAAGGGAAAGAAAGGGAAGAAAAAGAAAGAGGGGGAAAAAAAATCTACTTTTCTTATCTCCTTGTTCTGAACAAGTTAAGAAAAGTAGATTTTCCCCCCTCTTTTCTGTTCCTTTCCCTTCTAGACTTTTTACCTTATTTTCTGTCTGCTGTGGTGAGCAACATTTCCATTCATAACAAAACAAAAACAAAAAACCAGGAAGAAAAATCAAGTGATTGATGGAGTGGGGAAATAACCAAGGAAGGAGAACATTAAGGGTGATATAATCACTTTGGCACAGTCAATGTGCAGTTTTTGCATGTCCTGTTATTTATGACATGCCTGGAACGCCAGACTATTCACGCAATCCTGAAATATTTTAACCCAGAAAAACCTGACTTCCATTTAAACGTAAGGAAAACAAATGTGATATACAGTATTTTGGGTAGCCCCTTTTGTCTATTGTTCAGCTTTGGAAATACCCCTCCTCACATCATGGACATTCAACTATTTTCTATTCAACTATATAAATATCCAGCTATTTCAACTCCTTTCGGGACGCTGCTATAGTACATTACACACAAAACAACTAGACACAGGGACAAATTTTTTTTCAGAGTAACAAAATCAGAAAGTTGGAAGGGACCTTGGAGGTCTTCTAGTTCAACCCCCTGCCTAGAAAGGAAACCCTACACCACTTCAAACAAATGGTTATCCAATCTCTTCTTAAAAGCCTCGAGCGATGGAGCATTCACAACTTCTGGATGCAAACTGCTCCACTGGTTAATTGTTCTGTTAGGAAATTTTCTCCTTAAGTTCTAGGTTGCTTCTCTCCTTGATTAGTCTCCATCCTCATTGCTTCTTGTCCTGCCATTCAGGTGCTTTGGAGAATAGCTTGACTCCCTCTTCTTTGGGGCAGTCCTTCAAATATTGGAAGACTGCTATCATGTCTCCCCCTAGTCCTTCTTTTTCCTTGTACCATCACTCTGTTGAACACATAAACTACTATCTTATGTCTAAGTATAATTCACCCATGTTGCACGGCTGTAGTATCTTCGTTATCCTTCTCATTTTCTCTACTCTCTCCTCTTATTCGTATCTTTATTATACTAATAATAATAATTATTATTACTACTACTCTGTGGCTTTGCATATACACCGAGAACTTCTGCTCTCAGAGTTACGTTCCTTCTGTGTCTCTAATCACATTTGGCCAAATAAAGTAGAGCTAGTCCTTGCCTTATGACCACAACTGAGCTCCAAATTGCTCAGTGAAACATTGGTTAAGTGAATTTTTCCCGCTTCTAACATCTTTCTCACCACCATCTGGCATCCCTCTCGACTCTACTTGTCAGGAGGTCGCCAAAAGGGGATCACGCTGCCATTGTCGTAAGCATGAATCGGGTGCCCAGCGCCTGAATTTTAATCACCTGAGCAGGGAGATGCTGCAACGGTGTAAGTGTGAAAAAGTCCCTTTTTTTCAGCACCATTGTAACTTTGAATGGTCACTAAACAAACTGTTGTAAGCCGAGAACTATCTGTGTTCTATTCTCATAGTGGCCGCAGTTTGTTTTAAACGTAAACATTGAAAGTAAAAAGATGCAATAGCGACGTAGTTTTTCTTCTGCTTTAGAGCACTGTGACGCAGCCTCCAACACGATGATGATGATGATGATGATGATGATAATAATAATAATAATAATAATAATAATGCAGCGGAGAGTATCTTGAATTCATCTCTTCTCGCGGTCTAACTGACAGGAAGCAGGCTGCAGCTCTGACGCCCAAGTAACAAGTGTTTCCTGCTTTCACGGCTGCATCTTTTCTCGACAACTGCTTGTAAAACATTTTGCACTACAAGGCAGAGTAGTGGAGACGAAGCTTTGGGTGCTACAAATTTTGTGGGTATCAGTCTTGACTCCTACGTAGATGAGAACATCCAGTTTTTCTGTTTTGTTTTAATCATATTTTTAAATTGATTTTCTATTCAATACATTTCTTAGTGCTTAATAAACATTGGTTTGTCTGGGTATTTAATTTGCTTAACAATACAAATTTGTATTTTTAATCTCCACCCCGTTTTTTCCAACCATTGGTAAAATAGATTCCATGTTTGACAACATTCTACATCTTCTTTTTGTTTAATTTTCAATGTCCCTCTATCCATTTCTGCATACCTTCCTGACTATCTCTTCGGCTCATGGTAAATCTTCATTTTTTCCCCCGATATTGTGCAAAGATAATCCTCGCTGCTGTTAAGAAATGTAATATTAAGCACATACTTTCCTTCTCAGGTTTTTCTGATATTATACCTAATTAAAAAAAATTCAGGTTTAAAAATCTACATGTTTGTCTATTGTCTTTTCTAACCACCTATGTTATCTTTACCCAACATTTTTTTGCTTTGACGTAAGTGCACCACATGTGATAAAATGTGCCCGTTTTTTGGTTACATTTCCAACATTGGTTAGACATCTTTAAACATTTAAAAGTTTGAGCTAATCTAGCAGGTGGTAAATGCCACCTATAAAGCTATAAGATCTATATCTCTGCTAAACAAATTAATTCCCTCAACACTGTCAAATTATTTACTACGTCTGCATTACTATTACTATTAATCCTCCCATCCTTCCTTTCACCCATCTCCTCCCACTTATGACTGTATGATTGTAACTTTATCGCTTGTATCCTTACGATCTATATTGACTGTTTCCTAGGATGATTGGATTGCTTATTGTACCTGATGACTATCATTAAGTGTTGTACCTGATGATTCTTGACTCTTGACAAATGTGTCTTTTCTTTTATGTACAAAAGAAATGAACTTATGCACTGAAGACAAATTCCTTGTGTGTCCAATCACACTTGGCCAATAAAGAATTCTATTCTATTCTATAAGACCGCCCAGTTTTCTTGGCAATGTTATTTTCGGGAAGTGGAATTGCTATTACTTTCTACGTAAGAGACTGGTCCAAAGTCACCTACTTGGCATGGCGTCTAAGGTGGGATTGGAACTCATGGTCTCCCAGTTTCTAATCTGGTGCCTTTTAACCACTACACCAAACTACTTCTTGCCATAAGCTTTGGGGGAGGGGGAACAGTACAGGTAGCCCTCGACTTATAATTCACTTAGCAACCGTTCAAATAACAGCGACCCTGCAAAAAAAGGGAGTTAAGGCCATTTTTCACACCCTGATGCCCACGGCAGCATCCCCATGTGATCACGGGATCAAAATTCAGAGGCTTGGAGACTGGCATGTACTCAGGATGGTTGTAGCGTCCCAGGCTCACGCGATGATGTTTTGTGACTTTTCGACAAACCAAGTCAATGGGGAAGCCAGGTTCATTTAACGACTGTGCCGCTAACTTAACACCTGCAGTGTTTCACTTAACACAACCAATGGCAAGAAAGGTCGTAAAATGGGGCACGGTTGAATTAACGAATGTCTAGCTTAGCTGCAGAAATGATGGGCTCAATTGTGGTTGCACATCAAAGACTACCTGTAATTAAGTTCAGTGTTTAGTTAGGTTTAGGGGGTTAGGTTAGGTAGGGTTAGGGTTACAGTTGTTTTGTGTTTTGTTTTGTTTTGTTATTATTTTATTTTATTTTATTTTAGGGGTTGAGATTGGGGTTAAGTTAGGGTTTAGTTTAGTTTAGGGCTATGTTTGGGTTTGGGTTTAGGTTAGGTTGAGTTGGGGTTAGGGTTAGGGTTAGTTTAGTTTAGTTTAGTTTAGTTTAGTTTAGTTTAGTTTAGATGTTTGGGTTTGGGTTAGGGCTAGTTTAGGTCTTAGACCCAATCAACTGAAAAAGGTAACATTGAAACCTACATCAAAAATGAAATTGTAACCTGTGTAAAATGGTATATTCCCAAACACATACCTTACGTTAACGTGAGTAAAATAAAATACAGACTACAGATTACCAGAGATGGAAGGGACCCTTCTGCCGCCCTGCTCAAGCAGGAGACCCCATAGTTTAGACTCCAATACATTCACTTACAAAAGACACCGGCCCTGATCCTGGATGAGAAGACCTCAAAGGACATGTGTACTTAACTGGAGTCAGGTCACTGAGATAATTTCAAGGAAGCTTCCTCCGTGACAAAAGTCCCTCTGGGTACTTGGGACTACCCTTCCCATTACAAGCAGATAGCACATCTGGGAATGGCTTACAATCTACCCCAGAAGCCCAATACAGATGTGGAAGATGTGGTTCCATGACCATAATGTTGGGTTTCTGGCCTACAGAATGATCAGCATCAACACTCTTGAAGCAATGATCTGAATTCCATCTGAACAGCCAATTTACAAAGTTGGGTTGATCTGTCTACGATCTCCTCCTCCCGATTAGCTGCTAGGAGATCAAGGTGGCCACGTTTGTGTGTTTTAAATGGGGAAATTTAGAGAGCCCAAATAAAAGAGGCAGTCGGTAATATGTGACCCACAATTTCCCTCTCAGGCATGAACCGAGAAGTTGCTTTTTAGGAACAGGCCAACCTAGAATTAAGGAGAAATTTCCTGATGGAGAGAACATTTATAATCACAATACGTAGCTTCTCTCCTTGATAAGTTTCCTCTTGTTGCTTCTTGTCTTGCTTTCTGGTGCTTTGGGGAATAGGTAGACCCCCTCTTCTTTGTGGCAGCCCCTCAAATAGATGAGAGATTAACAGAGTTCGAAGGGATCTTGTAGGTCAGCTAGTCCAACCCCCCACCCAAACAGGAAACCCTACACCATTTCTGACAAATGGCAGTCCAATCTCTTCTTGAAAGTCTCAAGTGATGGCGCTCCCACAACTTCCGAGGTCAAGCTATTCCATTGGTTGATTGCTCTCACTGTCAGAAAGTTTCTCCTTATTTCCAGGTTGAATCTCTCCTTGTTCAGTTTCCATCCATTATTCCTTGTCTGGCCTACAGGAGCTTTAGAAAATAGCTTGACCCTTTCTTCCTCTCTGTGGCAGCCCCTCAAATACTGGAGGACTGCTATCCTGTCTCCCCTGGTCCTTCTCTTCCCTAGACTAGCCAGGCCCAGTTCCTATAATCACTCTTCCTACGATTTGTTTCCAGGCCCTTAGTCGCTCTTCTTCCAAAGTCTTAGTCACTTCTTCCAAAGTCGCAACAACTTTTTTTGTAATATGGTGACCTGGATGCAGTATTCCAGGTGTTTATTGGCACGCATTGCTCATTCAAAGTTACACGGGCACTGAAAAAAAGTGACTTATGGCAGTTTTTCACACTTACAACCGTTGCAGCAACTCCCCAGGATCACGTGATCAAAATTCACCCACTTGGCAACTGACTCATATTTATGACGGTTGCAGAGTCACGTCATCCACTTTTGCGACCTTCTGACAAGCAAAGTCTATGCCTAGCCAAAAATTTTAGCAAAGGGGCCTCTGCCCAGTTGCTGGGTGGGCGTGGCCATGGTGGGCGTGGCCTAGTGAGCCTCCTGCACCACGGTGTGTGGGTGGTGGTGTATTTTTTACCTCCCCGGGCTCTGGAGGCCCATTTCCGGCCTTCTCAAACTTCCAGAAGGCCCGTTTTTCGCCCTCCCTGAGCCTCCACGCGCGCCCTGCACTTACCTGCATCCAAAACGGGCCACGTTGGGACTCCTGGGAGGGGGGGGGCAGGGTAAGCAGGGCCAGACAGGGGTAGGATTTGGGGGTTCTCTGAACCGCACAGAATCTTAGCCTAGGGGCTCTCCCAAACCCCTGCCATCCCCCAGCAGCCCCCCACTCTTGCATCTAGCTGTAGTTTCCAAAATAAGTACTTAACATACAAAACTAGGTAACCAAGACTGACATATAGGGGAAAAGGAGAAAGACACTTAAAGTAATAACATTTCTGTATATATGCAACCAGCTGAAGAACTTTAGACATCTAAAAGCCACTTCTATAAATTGTGAGGGGGGAAAAAAAAGAAAGAAAAATACGTATTAAAGGAACTGAAACTTTCAGAAGCCTGCTAGTTTTCATTTCATAGGACTTAACTCAAAAAAAAAAAAAACCCACATCTTTGTTCAAGATTCAATACTGTCCATAAAAAAGGCTTTGTTTACTTCTTAAACTATAAAGTTTGACTACCTTTTACAATCTCAAATTTCACATGCTGTCACTAGAGAAAAAAAAAACCAAGGCTTTTTGCCATTAATTTCTATACAATGTCAGATTATTCATTAAAATAGTATTCAGGGTTTTTTGTACGTGCTTCAAGAGAGCAGTAAATATTTACAGCTTCACTGCTGTGCTAGCAAATTCACCCTTTGAATTAGAACTTGGTAAAATCTATGACTTCAATTAAATACAAGGAAAAGTTGACTCAGGGGTGAACGAAGTAACAAAAAACAACTTTTGTAAAACCAATGTTTCGTATGTGAACATATATACCCTACTATATGTTCATATCTATGTCTCAATTTTGCAATCTCTCCTTACAAAGTTAGATGGATGGATGGATGGATGGATGGATGGATGGATGGATGGATGGATGGATAGATAGATAGATAGATAGATAGATAGATAGATAGATAGATAGATAGATAGATAGATAGATAGAAAGAAAGAATTCTTTATTGGCCAAGTGTGGTTGGACACACAAGGAATTTGTCTTGGTGCAAATGCTCTCAGGGTACATAAAAGAAAAGATACATTTGTCAAGAACCATCAGGCACAAGACTTAATAGTCATAGGGTACAAGAAGCAATCAAATCATACTAGGAAACAGTCAATATAAATCGTAAGGATACAAGTGACAAAGTTACAATCATACAGTCACAAGTGGGAGGGGATGGGTGATAAGGAGTGATGAGAAGATTAATAGTAATAGTAGTGCAGACTTTGTAAATAGTTGGACAGTGTTGAGGGAATTATTTGTTTAGCAGAGTGATGAGCAGCATTTTAGGCATTGTTAAAATTGAGGTTATTATCTGCTGAACTGCCATCCCATATAAGCTGCAAATAATGCAGGTATTTCACATAGAAAACAAGCAGAATAACGATCTTTAAGATTGTAGTTAGTTGCTAGTTTATTTTTCTTGTCCTCTGTCCAGCATCTTGACAAAATCTGTTACTTTGCAAAGGTATTGTTAACTGTACATTTTCAAATTCTTATTAATTGGGTTTTGCTATTTCTAAACAGAAAAGATCAGTCATTCTTCACGTCACCACAAAACCCATAAAATATACTTCCATGCACATTCATGTCAAATTATTCCCAGTGAACCAAAGTATTTGATAACGAAAGGTTAGTTGTATGTGTTTTAGGGCAGAGAGTCATTGTTTTCCCTCCATTTCCTTTGTTTATTTATTATAATGCGCACTAATGAAGTAAGTAACTAATAAAAACAACTTATTATTAATAGTAGTATTGGCTACTCAGTTCCAATGGATGGATAAGTATGGGTAGTCCTCGATGTATGACCACAATTGAGCCTAAAATTTCTGTTGTTAAGTGAGACATCTGTTAAGTCAGTTTTGCCCCATTTTATGATCTTTCTTGCCACAGTTGTTAAGTGAATCATTGCAATTGGTAAGTTAGCAACATGGTTGTTGACTGAATTTAGCTTCTCCCATTGACTTTGCTCGTCAGAAGATCGTAAAAGGGGAAAGTACTGAAACCGTCATAAGTACATGCCAGTTGCCAAGGCTCTGAATTTTGATCATGTGATCATAAGGACGCTGCAACAGTCGTAACTGTGAAAAATGGTCATGTCACATTTTTTCAGTGCCGTTGTAACTTTGAAGGGTCACAAACCAACCTCTATTGACCTCATCTCATTCCTAAGAGGTCTGTAAGGGGCGTGCATAAGCGCACAATCGTGCCCACGGTCCCTGTCCTATTGTCCCCAATTATCAGTTCCCATTTCTTATATTTAAACTTATGTTTATTCTTATTTCTATTGTATTGTAAGCTTTTGAGAAAATAAATAAATAAATAATAACTAAATGAACTGTTGCAAGGCCAAGAGTACCTGGTGTATACCAAACTATAAAAATAAAATAAAAAAGACTTAAGATTATTTTAGAAGTAGAACAATTCCAAAACTTGGACTACATTGTTCGATAGTCCTATTTGCTTATTTTATTTTACTTAAAATAAAACAAAGTAAAATAAAAATAAATAAAAATAATTAATAAATTAAATTAAAATGGTAGTTTCCAAATCTGACACCTCCTGGGTTCCAATCTGGATTGCATTTGCATTATTCCCCATGCATTTCTTCCCCAGCCTTGCGGGGAAAAAAGCCCTTTTGGAATTTAAAAAAAAACTGCTATTTTCTACCAACTTGTGTCTCCACAACATGAAACCGAAGTCAAGGAGTTGTTGATCTTGCAAAAGGGGTTGCTCAAAGGACTTTTGCAAATCATAGGAAGGAGAAATGAAACTAGGCTCCAAAAAGGAACAGCTGGGTTAGTCAGTTTTATTGCAAAAAAATGAGCTGTGGGTTCAACGAGAGGGAGGGAAGAAAAAAACCCAGCTAACTTTAAACAACCAACTTCCACAGAAGCAAAGATCGTTTTAAAGACGATGAGATAAAAAAAACATATATTTTTTTTGCATTTGGAAGCAACCTGGTGTCTTTTCTTTTTTTTTTTGCAGGGAAAAAAAAAATATTTTTTGCGCCAACCAATTTTGATTGACCATCAGCGTTTCATTTTTGCTCTCGTTCTCCGCGGATGAAAACAACTTCTACTTCCAGAGAATTAAGACTTCCCCTAATATTTACACTGTACTGTCTCCGTAGTCTCTAAACCAAAGGTCATCTCAACAGGCGGGCTCCGATTGTAGGAATAGCTAGCATGCATATTGAAGAAAACACTCAGTGGCATTCTTGAAAGAAAAAAAAACAGAAAATCAAGTCATTTTTCTGCCCCTTTCGCTGAAAAAATATTTGTCAAAAAACAAAACAAAAACAAGCACTTTTAAAATGAGTTTTGAGGTGCTGGTTTGGGTTTTAATAACTGCAAATATTACTTCTATTCTATAATTCAAATATGTAATAACAACCTGGGCTCCTAATGCATAAAAACTCAGATTTTCATCACAGCTCTCTATATTTTATTTGCAGTGATTCAGCAGGGATTTCAGACAAAACTGTATTCCAACCTTCATGATTCACCTCCATTACAAAGACAAATGGAAATATACTTGGGGAAACCGATTTTCTACTGCTTGTTATATCTGTGTTTTTAAGCAGATGAAATGTACTATAGGCTAAAAGCAGAAAAGGGGAGAGCAGAGTTTATTAATAAGGGGAGGAAAAACTGATAAGATGAATTCTGGTAACAATGCATATTCTATAGCATTTTCAAATATTAACTGTATTTTATTCTTACAAATCTCATTTCAGCCCTGTAAGATTGCAGATTCAGAGAAATACTGAGAGCACACCTAGAAATGGGATGGACAGCAAACACATTTAATAAAGAAACAAAGAATTCTAGGAAGGCTCTTGGAACAGTTGCCTGGCCTATTTCTCTGTCATAGTGCGAATTTGAATTAAAATTCAAATCCATGCCTGAAAATGAAATGTTTGATCCTCTGTATGTCTGGATTTGCATTCAATATGAAAAATAAATTTATATAGAGGTTAAAAACCTGTTGATACCTGAATTCTTGGAAGAGAATTCATAACCAGGCTGAAATCACCAAGGTCAGCTCTGTTTCGATTTAAAATGGTTATTTTCAGATTAGAGGGATAAGTCACCAGGTGGTGTTTATTTCTCTTAATTGTTGTTTTAGATTAATATCCTGCCTTTCCTCCAAGAATTCAAGACACTAACTGTGGCCCAAAGTCACAACGAGCTTGTGCAACAGGGAATATGACCTTCAAAACTGGCCACTTTGACTCTTTATGGACATATCCGTTTCTTTTTTTAATTCTATAATCAACAATTTACAGTTGAGCAAAGCCAACTTTCTCTAGTGTTATTTAGCCCTGCTCAATGGGGAAAAGATCAGAAAATTCAGTGGTTCCAAAATCGTTTGTCAATGCTTCCATAGCATTAGTGCAAAGACTCAATAGTGGTTGATAGCCAAGTCGTAATGTTGCTCCGCAGAAAGATATTACTGGGTTCCTCTTACACGCTCCGCAGGCAATCCTTGACTTACGATGGGAGTTGGGACGGGAACTTCCATGGTTAAGCAAGACAGTTACAACGTGATGTCACATGACTGTGTCACTTAGCTGGGACAATCTGGAGCAGTCCAACTGCCATTGTAACCCCAAGACGAGCGGGTTGGTAAGCCTACCATGAACCAAACCATTCCTGTTTGCTCCCTCCCCAGCCCAGAGTCTCAAGTAAGGACGGACCACCTCATCCCTCTCACGTCCTCACTTTTATGCCTTGCAGCCCAGGCCTTCTTCTCAAGACCCGCCTCCCCGGTTCTCCCAAGGGCCAGAAAAGGAGAATATTTGCAGGTCAGGGTTGAAATGAGGAGATGTTCCTTAATGTTCCCTCGGTTGTTTTCACCTCTACTTGCCACCCATCTCTGCCCTTGCCCAACCCTCCTCACTGGCATTCCTGGAAGAGTCCTCCTGCAGCAGCCTTCAGGAGCCTCAGCTGGCCATCATTGCCTCCAGACCGGTACTTCCTTTGAGTGCCACCTCAAGTCCCACGCCAAGACCAGCCATCACAACCCAAAGTCCCAGCCAACTTGAGTTCCACATCCCCATCAGTGGCCAGCTGGCCTTCAACGTTTTCCTCCTGCTGTTGGAGAGGTACACCTGGCCTACCCTATGAGAGGTACATGTAGGCCACCCCAGGTCTTCTTCTCAAGGACCATCAGCCTGGCTCTCCAAAGTGCCAGTAAAGGAGCATATTTCTAGTTCAGGGTTGAAATGAGAAGGATCCTTAATGTTCTCTGAGCTTGGTTGTTTTCTTGCAGATGTTTCATTGCTCAAACTAGGTAATATCAACAGGGCTAGTCAATGCCAGTCACTCGCACTGGTGATGTTCCCCAGTTTGGGTAATGAAATGTCTTCAAGAAACCAACCAAGCTCAGAGAGCACCAAGGACCCCTCAGTCCTCTTTCTTCTCCTCTTCCTTTCTTCCCTTCTCCTTCCTCCTCCTCCCCTTCTGCACCGCGAACCCCACTCCCTTCTAGCATTGATGTTGCTGATGTGCTACCTGGGTAATGAAACATCTGCAAGAAAACCACCAAGCTCAGAGAGCACCAAGGGCCGCTCTCCAAATTATATCTGCCTTTCTCCGAATGGCGTGGCCCATTCTCACAATGCTTCAGAAAACCTTCAAGAAAGCTTCCAAGCTCTTCTAAAGCAGGGGTCTTCAAACTTGACAGCTTTAAGACTTGTGGACTTCAACTCCCAGAATTCCTCCTCCAGTCATGTTAGCTCAGGAATTCTGGGAGTTGAAGTCCACAAGTCTTAAAACTTGCCGAGTTTGAAGACCCTTGCGTTAAGAGCTGTAGACAACGAAATTTCATTTTTAATGTATGCCAAGTTTGAAGACCCTTGTTCTAAAGCATCGTGAGGACCATGCAACTCTTGTTCTCCAGGTAGCGCACCTCATGCTCACTATGCCTCAGTCTCCAGTGGCTTTCCAAGGTCCACAATGTTCTTTTTTAAACCTTTCAAGACAGGTAGCCCTCGACTTACAACAATTCATTTAGTGACCATTGAAACGACACTGACAAAAGGGACTTATGACCGTTTTTCCACATTTATGACCGTTGCAGCATCCCCCGCGGTCCAAATTCAGATGCTTGGCAGTTGGTTCAGATTTAAGACCATTGCAGTGTCCCAAGGTCACGTTTTTGAGACCTTCCAACAAGCAAAATCCATGGGGGAGCCAGATTCACTAAACAACCGCGTGACTAACGTAACAATGGCAGCGATTCACTTAACAACTGTGGCCAGAAAGGTCATAACATGAGGCAAAACTCACTTAACAAATGTCTCTCTTAACAACATAAATTTTGGGCTCAATTGTGGTCAGGGCTACCTGCATATTTTTCGACAGTTCAGAATTAAAGCCTTCTATTGTCAACAATTACGTTGTTAATTATAAAAATGACGAATTCAGAGTGAAGGAAATGCAGGAACTAAATCACATTATAACTCACTCTAAATGAAAGTGACTCTGCCCTAAATTGAATAAACCCTGAATTGTCATACAAGTAATCAAGATGATAGCTATTAAGTTTTCCGTATTCGCAAATTTTTGATTCCAAGAAAAAGTCACTCCGGGACAAGAATTAAACGTATTCAGGATCAGATCTGCCTTCCATTCATTGACTTCAGGAGCAGAAGAAAACAAGGAGAAGGGCTTCGATAGGCCATTCAATTCATCAAGCAGCAGGAATGCCAAAACAAAATACTTTTGACATGCCCCAACAGCCTTCATCCTCCACCAGACTCAACTGCACCTACTATCCTCAATTATTTATTAAATCTAATCACTTTTGAGACAAATTCGCTACTGATAAAATCTGCTGTTAAAATAGCCGGCTTGTAAATCCAGTTAATAGAAAATATATTTTCCAATCCTGAGCAGAAACAAGGAGTTCAATACTTCAATATTTAAATTCTAAATAAGTTACTATTACTTTCCATCCAAACTCCTCAATCTAGGGAACACTACTGCTTAAAATATTGTTTTTTTTAAAAGCTGCTGAAAACCTTTTTTTTTTCCTACCCATAATTCAAGAGCATTATCTAAGGCCGAGAAATACACTCTGTTCAAAATGGATAATTGTAAATATCTCTAACAGTACAGCGAGCAAGGCCAATGTATTTTTACACAAACACCGACAATATTACTTGCCAGCTATTCCCTGGCAGCACGAGCGCAATTTTGGGAAATCCAATGAAGTTTTTAAAATTGAGTAAGTTTCGTTTTTCACGAGAAAACGAAATTAATGGCCAATCTTTCTCAAAGAAATCTTGCCTAAATTGCAAGAGGGAACAAAACCTCGACAGTCCTTTTATCACAATCTTCCTCTATCTAGCATCCTTCAAATGGAACGTATCACCATCCTATCTCAAGGCAGCATGAAAAAAATTACTAGATTAATACATTGTAGGGTGCAATCTTGGTTCTGGAGTGGACCAGGTGGGTGAAAGCTGAATTTAGAGACATTTCAAGTCCCTTCTCTTCCTCCTCCTTTCCCCCCCACGAAAAGAAGACTCCTTCAGGCAGCATTTGACAACTGAAGTCACAACCCAAAACTTTGGCAACGGGTCTCCACAAAACCTCTCCAAGCCATGAACCCTAGCAAGATGTCATAGCCGGTATTAAGCAACAGCAGCCATACTGAATAAGTCAACCACAAGGAACAACAAGGAATTACAGCAAACATGTTTGGCAGAAAGACACACATTCTCAAATAAATAATCCAAATATTTTTACCGATGGGCCAGCAGAAGCTATCCCACGCTTCGAAACACGCAACACGCAAGGAATATTCTTTACCTCCAGTTAGAAGATAGCTTTATGCCTAAAACGCATTTATTTCTATTCCACAGCACTGACTTTAGTCCACTTTTCTCTGTTTCCTTCTTCTCAATTCAAAAAGCCTAATAATACATATCTATGTTTTAGTTGTACCGGTGATTAGTTAAACTGACAGATCTTCCTAAACCTGTTTTCATTTAAAAAAAAAAAAAAAAGGAATTAACTCGGCTAACTTTTTTTCTTTTTTCTTAAATTTTTTCTCTCTATCGACACTCCTAAACAAAATGTTTAGAGCGAAGGAAAATTTAAAAGGAGAAATGGAAACAGATTCCAGAAAACGTTCTCTGTTCCCGCATCGCTTTCTTAAAATGCAACTAAGCCTAGGACGCAAAAAGGCACACACCCGGGGGTGTGTGTCTGTGTGTTTTTTATTTTTTATTTTAAATAAAATAACTCAGCATGCACATAATCCTCCCCCAGAATCCACCCGCAAAAGTTCTCAAAATTTCACTGAAATTGAATCAATTACCTTGCTCGACGTGGCTGGCAGGGATCCCCAAAAATTAAGACGGTACCGGTGTGTGTGTGTTGTGTGTGTGTGTGTGTGTGTGTGTGTGTGTGTGTGTGTGCAGTTTAAAATGGCTTCTGCGGATTGGGGAAGTGGGTGCCTGTGTGTTACAGCTTGTGAGTCATATGTGAAACAGTCTTTGGGCACGCCCAGGTTGCTGCCAGGCCCAATTACTTCGCCAGGTCAAACATGCAAATCTTCCAGGTAAAAGGGAAGAAGAGAGAACCACCTGAATTTAATCAGCCACACCTTATTAGCTAGCAGAGAGCAAAGGCCGGAACAACTGCTGAACAAAAAAAGTGGGACGTGCAAGGCTTTTACACACTCGACAAGTGGACAAAAATAAAAATAAAGGCAGGAAAACCGTGATGGTGCTGCATTTATTTTTAATTTAATTTTGTTTTTTTCTGATCTCTTGCACACTCACCTGGCTCAAATAAATGAAGCAACCCGGTGTTTCGAAAAGTTAATGATCAATCGGCAACCCTCTCCGTGCTCCAAGCCAGTTTAACTGTGTTTTTATTTTCAAACGGGGAGTTGAAAATGAATCGGAATAGGATTGGCTTCGATTAAGCGAAATCCTGGAGAGTTGGGGAGTTTTTTGGGGTGGTGGGGCGGTTGAGATGGGCTGCGTAGTTGTTACATGCACGCTGGACTTAGCTGAACAAGCAGGAAAGAGAGGGGGGGGGAATAGTTCTTATTTCTCTCCTGTTTTTGTAAAAAAAGAAAATTGTGGGGGTTTTTTAAAAGAAATTTCCCTTTCTTTATAATATCTTATTTGTAGTTTTCCTTAAACAACCCACGTCTTTTTTGGACAGTGTAGTGACTGGCTCAATATATTTTTCACACAATGCTAACAATTAAAATACAATTTATACATATACAGTTTTTAATCGTCCAACTTCTTTGATATATGCTCCTTATAATTATAATATATTCTCTCCTGCTTTTGCAAAAAAAAAAAAAAAAAGAAGATTGCAGGGTTTTTTTTTTTTAAAAAAAATCCCTTTCCTTGTGCCCTTCCTTTTTGGAACCAAGAGACAAGTAAGGCAGGCATCCCTCCATTTGCAAGACGATTGTCTTTTGGAAATATTTTTTTGAGAAGTGAGACTGCAAGAAAGGAAGGGAAGGAGGGGCAAAAAAATAATAATCATCTGTCTGAAACCGGAAGGAAAGCCAGAGGTTGTTGCCTTACTGAGGACTAGAAACATTGAAAAGGAGCTGCTAAGTTGGGTGAGAAGTGGTTTGGACCTGCTAAACGGGAGGGAGCCCTGGCTGCTTTGTTCCAGAATCAGCCAGCTGCCACAACGAGGCATATCCTCAAGAAACCCACAGCTGACTGTACACAACCAGGAGTGGCTTCAAAATACTAAAAAAAAAAAAAAAAGGGCAGGCTGGTAAGGGATGCCTCGGCTCCTGCTGGCCCACCTGAGCAGGGTTTTCTTATTATGCAGGTGCCGCCACTGCCCGAACCTGCCGATAGACGTGTTTGATAGTGTCAAGTCCTTGCCTGTCATCAGGAAAACACAAGGGTTTCTGTTTCCACAAGGTAAAGTCAAGGATAAATAAAGAGCATAAACCTGGAGGCAGGTGCTGAAGGGAATAAAAAAGAAAGTGCAACCCTGCCTGGAAATGGGGAAAGAAAGATAGGGAAGAGGAAAGGGAAAGAGAAAGGGAAAAGAAGGAAGGGGAGGAGGGAAGGGAAGGGAAGGGAAGGGAAGAGAAGAGAAGAGAAGAGAAGGGAAGGGAAGGGAAGGGAAGGGAAGGGAAGGGAAGGGAAGGGGAAGGAAAGGAATTGGAGGTGATGGCCCTTTAAGACAGGGGTCTTCAAACTTGATAGCTTTAAGACTTTTGGACTTCAACTCCCAGAATTCCTCCTCCAGTCATGTTAGCTCAGGAATTCTGGGAGTTGAAGTCCACAAGTCTTAAACTTGCCAAGTTTGAAGACCCTTGCTTTAAGGCAACAAAATTTTATTTTTAACGTATGCCCATTTGTACATTCAAAGTGACAATAAAGCTATTCTATTTCTATATTCTATTTTTATATTCTATTCCATTCTATTCACACGCACATACACATGCCAAAGAACTGGAAATTGAACTACCGAACCCTTTGCTGGCGTGTGGGTTCAATTAAACCAGTTTGGCTGGTTTTGAAAACGTTCTGAGCCATAACCCCTCCAAAACCCCAAAACGGGCCCTGAAAAGCATGGCCAAACAATAGAAGAGCCTACGTTCTTGTACCTGTCTTGCAGGTTGTGTCATTGGAAGGATTATGCAATCACCTGGCTCTTGATGGGCTCCGCCCGAGCCTTTCGGTAAAACAGCATCCTTCCATGTGGATCCTAACTCTAGTAGGGCAACACAAGAGACCACAGACCCTGTGTGCACAGGTCACCCTTATTCTCTTTTTTTCATTCTGACCATCTCTTTCCTACAAAATAGGAAAGCCGAGATGTAACCAAGCCAACGTCAGGCTTCTCAGATTGATATCTGAGTGCTCTGGGGGCTTGTGGAGAGGAGGAGGAGGAGGAGGAGGAGGAGGAGGAGGAGGAGGAGGAGGAGGAGGAGGAGGAGGAGGAGGAGGACGGTGGGGTCCTTGGGGCTCTCTGAGCTGGGTTGCTTTCTTGCAGGCGTTTCATGACCCAACTAGGTAACATCATCAGTGCTGGGAGGGAGTGGGGTTTGCAAGGAGGAGGGGAGAGGGGAGGGAGAGGACTGTGGGGTCCTTGGTGCTCTCTGAGCTTGCTTATTTTCTTGCAAACGTTTCATTACCCAACTAGGTAACATCATCAGTGCTAGGAGGGAGTGGGATTTGCAAGGAGGAGGGGGAGGGGAGGAGGAGGAGGAGACGATTATGGGTTCTTTGGTGCTCTCTGAGCTGGATTGTCTTTTTGCAGACATTTCATGACCCAACTAGGTAACCTCATCAGTGCTAGAAGGGAGTGGGGTTTGCAGAGAAGAGGAGGAAGAGGGCAAAGGAGGAAGAGGAGGAGAGGACTATGGGGTCCTGGCTGCTTTCTGAGCTTGCTTGTTTTCTTGCAGATACTTCATGGGCCAAAATTTGTATCACCATCCTAGTTCACACACTTGGAAGCTGACTTGTATTTATGACCGTCGCAGTGCCCCGGGGGTCACACGATCCCCATTTGCGACCTTCCGACAAGCAAAGCCAAGAAGGAAGCCAGATTTATTTAACAACTGTGTTAATAACTTGGAACACCTGCAGCGATTCTCTTTCCAACTGTGGCAAGAAAGGTGGTAATACGGGACCAAACTCACTTAAACCTATGTCTCACTTAGCAACAGAAAATTTGGGGTCAATTCTGGTCATAAGTTAATGACTGCCTGTATTGACTACCCGAGAAACATACGGCAGCTCTGGGACTGCCAGGCCAAGACAATTTAACCTAGAATGCACGCATACTTTTGCAAGATAAAGGGCATAAATTTCCAAATCATAACAGATGAGAATAGTTCTATTCTTCCCTTCGCACAGCCCTGGCCAACAAGATAAGGAACAGTGAGAATTATAGACTTAAATATTTGGAAAATGTAAGACTGCCTGCCTCTTTGCCGTAGGACATTTTTTACGACTATAAATCGACGTTATATTTCCTCTGCATTGGCACATCAATTATTCTAAGCGTTTTATATTTAAATGGAAAAGTCATTTATTCTCCTCAGGTTCTGACAGTATCCAAACCACCCGAAAGAAAACGTGCCTGGGTTTTCTTTTTTTCTTTTTTTATGAGCGTACAAAAACAAATATGGGAGGGAAATCTTGTTAAATTCAAGCCTCTTGATCAGGCTGGTTAAAAAATGAAACTAATCTCATCATCGCAGAAGCCCCAGGACTTCATAAGGAAGTCGGAATGAATCATTTTAAAGATTTTGTTTTTCCGATTTAAAAAAAGATGAACAGCGCAGGATGAGAAAATAATTCAAAACAGCCTGACCAAAAAAAACACCAGGGTTTGGTCACCAGCTGTTTGTTGACTTTTGTTTTTTATTTTTTCATTTTCTGTACCTTTTCACCACTGGCTACGTCCTCAATTTACAAGCACAGTGGAGCCCGAAATTTCTGTTGCTAAGCGAGACGTGTTGTGAGTTTTGCCCCATTTTTAAGGATCTTTCTCGCCAGGGCGGTTAAGCAAATTGCTGCAGTTGTTAGTCACACAGTAGTCACACAGTTGGGCTTCCCCTGTTCGTCAGAAGGTCGCAAAAGGGGATTGTGTGACACGCACCCCAGGGACGCTGCAACCTGTCGTAAAGATGAACCAGTTACTAAAGGTCTGAATTTTGATTGCCTGACTCCAAGGATGCTCAATGGTCGTAAGTGTGGGGGAAAATAGTCATAGGTCACTTTTTTCACTTTGAACGGCCATAAGAATTACGGTGGAGGCAGTGGGGAACTTGTTTCTGATGTTCGCTTCCTGTCCCCGTGCTTTTTTCGTGGTTTGCTAACTGATGTCAGGTTGTTTCTCTAAAGTCAACTCTGTGGTTGTTTGCCACTAGCCATGAAGCTGAATAGGTAGCCCTGGGCCAGAGGCCCGTCTCTAAACTTAGTTTATTCCAGGGCTCTCCAAACGTGGCCACTTTGAAGACTTGTGGACTTCAACTCCCAGAATTCCTCAGCCGAGAGGAATTTCCTGGGAGTCGAAGTCTACAAGTCTTCAAAGTGGCCACATTTATTCCACAGAACTAGATAAAATGGGATGGAAGGAAGGAAGGAAGGAAGGAAGGAAGGAAGGAAGGAAGGAAGGAAGGAAGGAGGAGGGAGGGAGGGAGGGAGGGAGGGAGGGAGGGAGGGAAGTAAGTTAGAGTTAAGATTAGGGAAAGAAAGAAAGAAAGAAAGAAAGAAAGAAAGAAAGAAAGAAAGAAAGAAAGAAAGAGAAAGAAAGAAAGAAAGAAAGAAAGAAAGAAAGAAAGAAAGAAAGAGTTAAGATTAGGGAAAGAAAGAAAGAAAGAAAGAAAGAAAGAAAGAAAGAAAGAAAGAAAGAAAGAAAGAAAGAAAGAAAGAAAGAAAGAAAGAAAGAAAGAAAGAAAGAAAGAAAGAAAGGAAGGAAAGAAGGAAGGAAGGGAGTTAGAGTTAAGATTAGGAAAGAAAGAAAGAAAGAAAGAAAGAAAGAAAGAAAGAAAGAAAGAAAGAAAGAAAGAAAGAAAGAAAGAAAGAAAGAAAGAAAGAAAGAAGGAAGGGAGGGAGGGAGGAGGGAGGGAGGGAGAGTTAGAGTTAAGATTAAGGTAAGTAAGTAAGTAAGTAAGTAAGTAAGTAAGTAAGTAAGTAAGAAAGAGGGAGGGAGGGAGGGAGGGAGGGAGGAAGGGGGAGAGTTAGAGTTAGAGTTAAGATTAAGGTAAGTAAGTAAGTAAGTAAGTAAGTAAGTAAGAAAGAAAGAAAGAAAGAAAGAAAGAAAGAAAGAAAGAAAGAAGTCCCTTTGATCTAGACAAGACTGATAGACATCACCACCACCACCGCTACAACAATTTCTACACAGCATATTAGTACAATCTTTTCTGGGTCAAGGTTTATGAAATGATTACGAAAGTTTACGGTACCCGTATATTCCCTTGGAGAAAGGAGATTTGGGAGTGTATTTCAGAACATAAATATTTGGAGATAATAATGAACTAACAGACTTTACTGACGGTAACAGCAAAGGTTGCAACCAAAATTACAGTGAGCTAAAATTTCCTGCTGTGGGAACTTGGGCTGACCTGCCTGAATGTATGATTCAAAGAAAAATCACAGGATATTAGAATTCATTAGAATTTAAGCTCAAGGGGTTCCCTTCTTCAGATGCCTGCAGGTTGGTATGACATTCAACACCCTAAATCGGTGGTGGAAAGATCAGGATTTCTTACTTTTATTGCCTAACAACAGTAGCAAGACAGCATAGAAACCATGGAGAAATTTCCTGATATTAAGAATAATTAATCAGTGGAACAACTTGCCTCCAGAAGGTGTTGGGTGCTTCATCACTGGAGGCTTTTAAGAAGAGTTTGGACAACCATTTGTCTGAAATGGCATAGGGTTTCCTGCCTGAGCAGGGGGTTGGACTAGAAGACCTCTAAGCTCCCTTCCAACTCTGTTATTCTATATTCTATAAGGGTAGTCATTGTTCCACCGAACCGTGCTATTAAAAAGATTTTTAATAGTCTGAACTAGCAGATGCCTTCATCACCAGACTGGCTAGCCTGAAAATTCCATTTTTTTTTCTGAAACCTGATCCAACGATAATGCTATCCTTCCTTTCTGCCAATAAAATACCAAAATAAAAAAGAGGTATGTATGTTAATACCCTTGTTTATAAAAGAGTGGCGTGCGAAAATACTTATCCAACTTACTACAAAATCCGGCAGGTTGTTTTTTTTTAAATTAATGGTATACATTTGAAAAAATGCATCCAGTTTTGGTTACCACATTACAAAAAAGATGTTGAGAAAGACTTTGGAAAAGGTGCAAAGAGCAGCAGCTAAGATGATTAAAGGCCTGGAGACTAAAACAGTGATCCCCAACCTTTTATGCCGCGGCCCGGTGCCGGCATCAACTGGGCGCCGCCATCTTTTTTGATGAAAAAGTGCTTCCGGTGAGCTTTCTACCGGAAAAGCTCACGGAAGCACTTTTTATCAAAAAGATGGCGGCGCTCAGCAACCAGCGGCCGGTAAGACTTGTTCCGCGGACTGGTACCAGTCCAGCGGACCGCGTTGAGGACCCCTGGACTAAAACACATAAAGAACGATTGCAGAATTTGGGTTTGGCCAGTCTAGAGAAACGAAGGACCAGGGGTGATATGATTAGACAGACAGAATACTTTATTGGCCAAGTGTGATTGGACACACAAGGAATTTGTCTTGGTGTAAATACTCTCAGTATACATAAAAGAAAGATACATTCATCAAGAGTCAAGAATCATCAGGTACGACACAATGACAGTCATAGGGTACAATAAGCAATCAAACCATACTAGGAGACAGTCAATATAGATTGTAAGGATACAAGCGACAAAGTTACAGTCATACAGTCACAGGTGAGAGGGGATAGGTGATAAGGAGTGATGAGAAGATTAGTAGTGCAGACTTTGTAATAGTTGAACAGTGTTGAGGGAATTATTTTTTTAGCAGAGTGATGACTTTCGGGGTTGTTCTGGTGTGCAGTGCTCTATATAGCATCGTTTCGAGGGAAGGAGTTAAAACAGTTTATGTCCAGATGTGAGGAGTCTGTAGATATTTTCACAGCCCTCTTTTTGACTTGTACTGCATACAGGTCCTCCATGGAAGGCAGGTTGGTAGTAATTGTTTTTTCTGCAGTCCTAATTACCCTCTGGAGTCTGTGTCTGTCTTGTTGGGTTGCAGAACCAAACCAGACGGTGATAGAGGTGCAGATGACAGACTCCATCCTTCCTCGGTAGAACTGGATCAGCAGCTCCTTGGGCAGTTTGAGCTTCCTGAGTTGGCGCAGAAAGAACATTCTTTGTTGTGCTTTTTTGATGACGTTTTTGATGCTAGGTGTCCATTTTAGCTCTTGTGATATAGCAGTCTTCCAATATTTGAAGGGCTGACCCAAGGAAAAGGGGGTCAACTTATTTTCCAAAGCACCAGAGGACACGACAAGAAGCAATGGGTGGAAACTAATCAAGAAAAGCAACCTGGAATTAAGGAGAAACTTCCTAATAGCGAGAACAATCAATCAGTGGAACAACTTTCCTGCAGAAGTTATGGGTGCTCCAACACTGGAAGTTTTAAAGAAGAGATTGGACAACCATTTGTCTGAGCTGGAATAGGTTCTCCTGTTTGAGCAGGGGGTTGGACTAGACCACCTCCAAGGTCCCTTCCAGCTCAATTCGGATTCTGATTTCCTGCAAATGTCATTTCGTTCTGATGCACGAGTAAAAACGTTGCCTGTGCTGTGATTTGTGGGTGCTTGTTTGTTTTCCCTTCTGGGTTATGCGGTGGCAAAACTCTCGCTTTTCCTGAATAGCGCTTTTAGGTCGGGAACAAATCAAAGAGTCAAATTACTCTCCTCCCCCCCAATTCCAGACCAAAGTAAGGGTTGAGTTTTGTTCCTGCCCCAAAACAGGTCGGACAACTCTTGTTTAGGGGAACAAAAACACCCCAAAAAACCCCCCCACTGAAGTCTTTCCTACAAGCCAGAAGTTTGCTGATTCCTGCTCTAAACTGAAATAGAAATAGAAATTACTTTATTGGCCAAGTGGGACTAGATGCACAAGGAACGTGTCTTCGGCGCAGAAGCTCTCAAGTGTACAGGTAGTCCCTGACTTACAACAGTTCATTTAGTGACCGTTCAAAGTTACAACGGCACGGGGAAAAAAATGACTTGTGATCGTTTTTCACACTTATGACAGCTGGCGGCATCCCCGTGGCCATGTGATAAAAATTCAGCTGCTTGGGAACGGACACGTATCACTTGGCAAACTCAACCATCATAAATATGAGTCAGTTGCCCAATGCCCGAATTTTTGATCATGTGACCCTGGGGGTTACGGCAAATGGTCGTTAATTGTGAAAAATGGTCCCAACTCACTTTTTTTCAATGCTGTTGTAATTTATTTTTATTTGTACTTTTTTTTTAAAGTACAAAAGTGCTTAGTGAACAGTGCATAGTCTGGATCCCTTTACTTATACAATGTAATAATAATACTGGTAATGATGATGATGATGATGATGATAATGTATAATCCAATTTTTGCATCCTTTACTTATACATATCAGGAATGTTTCATCTTCTAATTTCTACCTCTTTTATCTAACCATTGATAAAACAAATCCCATGTTGAAAAAATATTCTGTTTCTTCCTTAGCTTTTATTATTAATGTCAACCTATCCATCTCCGCAAATGTCTAATGTCTTTCTAATTATACTTTCATCTGTAGGTACATCCCCATTTTTACAATATAGTGCAAATACAATTCTGGCTGCCGTCAGCACATGTATTATTAAATATGTAATCCCTTTATTATAGTTTTCTGGTAATACACCTAACAAAAATATTTCTGGCTTTACATCTATGTGTTGCTTTATCATTTTCTCTAACCAGGTAAATTCGAACGGTCATGAAACAAACTGTTATAAGTTACGGACTGCCTGTATAAATTAGTTTTTGCTTGATGGTTTCCCTCACTGATGATTAAGCAATTATAGAGCTCGGAGCCCAGCCTGCCAATTTTACCTAACCTAGGTTGAACATGCTATTGATAGGCAGGCTGTCCTCGACTTACGACGATTGAGCCCAACATGGTTGTCGTTAAGCGAGACAGTTCATTAAGTGAGCTCTGCCCCCATTTTATGCCCTCTGTCACAGTTGTTAAGTGAATCACGGCACCTGTTCTCCTACTTATGATTATAATCTTGTTGCTTGTATCTTTATGATTTATATCGTTTTATTTAGCTTCCTAGTATGATTTGATTGCTTATTTAGTATCCTGTAACTATCACTGTGTTGTATCTTATGATTCTTGATGAATGTATTTTTTATGTACGCTGAGAGCTTATGCACTGAATACAAATTCCTTGTGTGTTCAATCACACTTGGCCAATAAAGAATTCTATTCTATTCTATTCTATTCTATTCTATTCTATTCTATTCTATTCTATTCTATTCTATTCTATGCTATTCTACTCTACTCTATTCCCTATTCTATTCTATTCTATTCTATTCTACTCTATTCTACTCTATTCTACTCTATTCTACTCTATTCCTTATTCTATTCTATTCCTATTCTATTCATTATTCTATTCTATTCCTTATTCTATTTTATTCCTTATTCTATTTTATTCCTTATTCTATTCTATTCCTTATTCTATTCTATTCTTTTTTCCAATTCTGTTGTTACTTCAAATGGACACTAAATGGACTGCCCGTATTCAAACAGCTTGCCTCCATCCATCTTTAGCTGTAGAAAAACGGCGTCCGTGAACTTAAACTGGGCAAATTGTAAAAATATATAAAGCCTGCTAGGTAAGATGGCAGCAGAGATGCTGAAAACATCACGTTCCAACGGTCACCTGGCAGCCCGCCATTATCAGCGGCCATAAAAATATTATTGGCTGCCTAAAGTCTGCAGCAAGAAAGATTTTTTTTTAAAAAAATGCTCACTATCGCCTTCCCAATCACAGGCAGTCCTTGACTTACGACGGTTCATTTAATGAAAGTTCAAAGTTACGATGGCAAATGTGACTTAGGATCATTTTTCACCCTTAGGACCATCGCAGCATCCCCCATGATCACATGATCAAAATTCAGAGGCTTGGCAACTGGCATGTACTTATGACGGTTGCAGCATTCCCGGGGTCACGTTGACGAGCCAAGTCAATGGGAGATTCGCTTAACAACCCAAGTTACTAACTTAACAGCTGCGGTGATTCGCCTAAGAACCGGGGCAAGAGAGGTTGTAAAATGTGAGCAGAGCTCACTTAATGAACTGTCCCACTTAGCAACTGAAAAGTCCGGGGTCAATCGTGGTTCTTAGTCAAGGATTGCCTGTACAACCAGGTAATCACGGTGACCTCACCAGGAATCTTAAAGCTTCGGGTTATTAAATCTGAAGTCTGCAGGGTGAAAGGAAACTACCAGAAATCACCACAGTAACATGTTCCAACAAAAAAGAAAAAAGATTATGATTACTTTCAAAATTTTCCCCAGGCTATACAGGTATTAGTCAGTACACAGTCCCTGGCGTCACCTCTTAGGATGCCCATGAATGTACTTTTAATGCTTTTTTATTACCTTAAGACACCGTTATTTGCCATTTATTAATCCAATTTATATAAACCCATATCACAAAACACGATTCTGGATGGCATACAGCGATCGAATAACCACAAATTGTGCATTTGCTGTTAGATATATTGTTATCTACACTTAGCAAATATTTCAGAGATAGGGTAACCATGGAACAATGGAAACGCCTGTTACTGAGGGGTTAAAAACTTCAGTGAAGTTTATTTATTGGTCTACTTATAACTCGCTCCAGTCCCCAAGGACACTGGAAGCATATATCTGAAATAATTCAAGATTTTCCAGTCCCAATTGCCAAAATGTGAATAGATGCACCTTAAATCACACGGTTTAAATCAAAACCTAACCATTCCAACAGAAACCTGCTATGCACAAGAAATACAACCTACTGTTCACAAGACTCGGTATTTATTAGCCTTATACTTTAGCTGATGTCTCAGTGCAAACATTTTTCATCAAATTTGGATTCTTACGGCATCTTTATGTTTCTATTCCGCTAAAAAAAAAAAATCACTTCGTAGAAACAAAACCCTAACCAGGAAAACTCCAAATATTTATTATCATATTTCTAAATATATGCATAAGCAAATACAACTTAAAAGATTATTGTAATAATGTCAGCAAACATACAGACAATATATACTTTTGATTTCCAAAATAACCAGAGTTCCTTGCCTAAGGCCTATGTGCAAACTCAGGGTCCTTGGGCTAAGAAGGCAGCGGTTACAGTAATCCTTGACTTATGACCACAACTAAGCCCAACATTTCTGTCGTTAAGTGAGACGTTGGTGCAGTGAGTTTTTCCGACCTTTCTTACCATAGTTATTAAGTGAATCACTGCAGTTGGTAACTTAGTAACATGGTTCTTAAGTGAATCTGGCTTCCCCACTAATTTTTGCTTCTCAGAAGGTCGCAAAAGGGGATCATGTGATCCTGGGACACAGTGACGGTCGTAAGTATGAGCCAATCGCCTCTGAAGCCTCTGAATTTTGATGACATGATCGTGCGGATGCCACAAAGGTCGTAAGTGTGAAAAATGGTCATTAAGTCACCTTTTTCACCGTCACTAAATGGACCGCTAAGTCAAGGGCAACCTGTACAGGTAATCTTGACTTACACCTGTTCGTTTAGTGACCTTTCAAAGTTACAACGGTCCTGGAAAAAGTGACTTAGGGCTGTTTTTTCATGCCGTGGTAGCATCCCCCAGGTTACGCCATCAAAATTCAAAAGTTTGGCAGCCGACTCATTTTTATGACGGTCGCAATGTCCCAGGGGTCAAGGGATTTACTTTTGCGACCGTCTGACAAGTGAAGTCAATAGAGGAACACGGATTCACTTAACAACCAGGTTACTAACTTCGTAGCCGGAACGATTCCCGTAACAACGGTGGCAAGGAAGGTCGTAGAATAGAGCAAAATTCAACCTAACAACCGTCTCGCTTAAGCAACAGAAATTTCCACCCATACACAGATGGCTAGAAAAGATAATAGGGCAACATGTAGCTTTCAAACGTGGACTGTTTTTATTTGGGATGATATCAGAAAAATTTGATAAGGAAAGTATGCATTTAGTATTGCATGTCTTAACAGCAGCGAGGATTATCTTGGCACAATATTGGAAAGATGAAGGCACACTGCAAGAGGAAGAGATAATTAAGAAGATATTAGATTGTGCAGAAATGGACAGACTTACACTGAAAATCAAACAGAAAGAAGACACAGAATATCATCAAACATGGAACTTATTTTACCAATGGTTGGAAAAAAAGGGGTGGAGAGTAAGAAATAGAATCTGTATTGTTAAGCAATTTAAATACCTAGACAACATGATGTTTATTAAGTACTAAGAAATGTAATAAATAGAAAATTAACAAAAAAAATTTTTTTTAAAAAATAATAATTCGGGGCTCCACTGGCATCATAAGTTGAGGACTAACCATCGAAAGGTTAAGAGTTGCTAATCATTGGTCAGGAAAGAGATGGTGCAGTCATGCTGGGTAGCTCAATAACATTGCACTAATTGATGTGCAACAGCTGTAAAAATGCACATCCCATGCTCAAACTAATTGGGAAAAAGCACAGGGGATACTGTGATAATGTTAAATCTGCACTTGGACAATTTGAGACAGATTTGCCATCCCATCTAATCAAAAGACTGGAAAAATTGAAAAAAAAAAAAATGTCAGCCAAAATGATTAACAATAAAAATGCAGAGGCATTAAACTATTAGTAATTATTTGACTTTATGGCTGTTTATTATCTCTGCAATTCCCATCAAAGCATACCTTAATTGCCAACTGTAGCAAAAGTAGTGAATATTCTAGAAATTTAAAAGCTTCCTAAATGTGTCTGGTTAGGAGACTAAAGCAGTGACTGACTGGCCTGACACAGGAAGTTTTTCTTAGAAATATATGAAAAAAAACCACCTCATATTAATCGAACAAATTTATATTATCGAAACAGTGTATGTGATGCTCAAATAATACTATATCTGCTCCATTCAAACTAACCCAACAGACAAATACACCATTTTAAACTATTGCAACGATGGAATTGTTTACTTTCATGCAAATGAAATCTTATAAGATTTCGTAATCCCACCACCTTAAACACCGTCTTATTTAGCGTAAAGAGGCCCTCAAAAATTTCAAGTATTTAAATAATGCACACATTCCTGGCTATTCAAATCAGCTTTCAGGATTGCACAGGCCACTTTCTGAACTCGCAATAAATACCAGGAAATTAAGTGACCTGCATTTGCTTGGGAAATGCAAAAGCTAATTTAAATCAAAATCCATATGGTTCAATACCTATAGTCATCCACTTGATGGCAGTGGTTCAGACACAACAAAATAATGTAATTATGGACTAAGAATTAGGATAGGACTTTTATATGCATAGTAACATCTGGGTAGAGAATGGGATCAGATCTGAAAGAAAATAAGTCTCTGGAGAATAGATATACAGTATATAGGTATATAAGCTTTCCTACTGCCATAATAAGATACATACATCCTATTCTCATTTTGTTCGGCCATAAAATAAAAACTGCCTGCTAGTATTAAGGTCCAGTTTTGGCTTTCAAGTACCAGTAAATAGTTTGTGAAGCTTTGTGTGACAATGCACTTCCTGTTATCACAGTGTACATTTTACTGTTTTGAAAATATAATTAGCGTACATTTATCTTTAAAAGTTGACCTTGGGATGAGGTCATTTTTAAAAAAGGGCTATGCCTCTTTGGCAACAGAGCTGGAACAAAACACAACTGTTTTGCTAGCAAAATGAATATCGCTCAATGAACAGCTTGCCCTACGAACCTATATGACATTATGACATTGTGGAGATATTATATAGTGTGATTGGGGGCACACAGAGGGAGACAGAATACAGAATGACTGAGTTGGAAGGGAATGTAAGATCAAAAGAGGAGGAAACAGAGCAATCGAGTAAAACTTTGCATCTCAAGAACGAGATTCTGCATCGTATCTGTACAAAAAAAGATTAATAGTATAACTATTTTTTATGATTAGCTATGTATACCACGCTTTGGGTAGACTTTGGGTAACTAGCCATTTTGACAATTAGAGTACAGAAAAAGAAGAGTTGGAAGGGACCTTGGAGGTCTTCTAGTCCAACCCCCTGCTCAAGCAGGAGACCAAGTGGATGGCAGTCTCTTCTTAAAAGTCTCCAGTGATGAAACACCCACAACTTCTGGTGGCAACCTGTTCCATTGGTTAATTGTCATCACTGTTAGGAAATTCTTCCTCAGTCCTTCCTCCTTCCTTCTCTCCTTGATTAGTTTCCATCCTTTGCTTCTTCTCCTGCTCTCAGGTGCTTTGGAGAGTAGCTTGACTCCCTCTTCTTTGGGGCAACCCCTCAAATACTGGAACACTGCTCTCATGTCACCTCCAAGTCCTTCTCTTCACTAGACTAGACAAACCCAAGTCCAGCAGCGGTTCTTGATATGTTTTAGCCTCCAGCCCCCTAATCCTCTTTGTTGCTCTTCTCTGCACTCTTTCCAGAGTCTCTCGATATCTTTTTTTACATCGTGGCAATCAAAACTGGATGCTATATTCCAAGTGAGGCTTTAGCAAAGCTTTATAAAGTGGTATTAACACTTCACATCATTTCCATAACTGTGAGTGAAAAATTGTAATATTTAACCTCACAAATACACGTATTACGTTCCTCCAAAATCTGTAGGTCCCACTGTTTTTTAGAATGCTTTCTCATAATTAGCCATTTTACGGCATCTACCAAATGTTAGAAACCAGACATTTTTATGACTTTGGGTTCAGGATTTCATTTAACATGCAGAGACATAGTTTCTGTGATGACCCAAAGGGGCGTGACACAAAGACAACACAGTCACATAAGTAAGAAAAGTCCCTTTAATACCTCCAACTTTGCCCCAAAATGTCCAGGTTACCTTCGGCTGGAGAAAAAACTCCCCTAAGAACAGTCTTTAAGTGGAGGATATTCAATCCGAAAACAAAGTAAATATAAACTGTAAATAAAAATCCACACAAACCACGCTGCAGCAATTAACTGGACAGGGCAGGAAAAGGAATTGCAGACTTGAAAGGCCAGCAAAACACACACAGTTGGGAAGACACCAGGAACACAGATAAGCCTCGACAATACCAGACAATTCACAATTTGCTCCCAACAACTTTGCTGTGCGCAACTTCCCTTTTTAAACAGTCTTCCCAGTTGCAGCTAATGAAGGGAATCAGGGCCCTTTCCTCCCCCAGTAAGCCAAGCGACTCATGTTGCTCCCTTCTCCGTTCCTCCCTGCATGCCTCAGGATGAAGAGGGGGTGGGCCTGGAACTGCCTCTGAATTCCCTCTCCCTTACTCTACCTCTCCCCTGCTCTGCCCAGACGGACTTTGCCCTTCCCCAGTTTCTTCCACAGCCAACAGAGCTACACTCCCACTCCCTGTCAGCTGCTCAGCCTCCCTCTCCCAATCAGATTCTGACAGGGATATGACACTTTCAATGACAACTGCTTATTGAAGAATAAAATGCTTATTTCAGACTATTTTACAGATAGTACTCGACGTACGACCACAATTGAGCCCAAAATTTCTGTTGCTAAAAGGAGACAGTTGTTCAGTGAGTTTTGCCCTGTTTTACGAATTTTCTTGCTATGGCTGTTAAGTGAACCTCTGCAGTTGTTCACTTAGAAACACGACTGTTTAAGTGAATCTGGCTTCCCCATTGACTGGTCAGAAGTTTGCCAAAAGAAGGTCACCAGGAGACTGCAATCGTCATAAGTACATGCCAGTTGCCAAGTATCTTTATTTTGATCACATGACCACTGTAAGGCCACAATAGTCCTGTGAAAAATAGTTGTAAGCCTTTTTTTCCAATACCGTTGTAACTTTGGTCACTAAACGAACCGTTGTAAGTTGAGGACTACCTGTATTATGCTGTCATTAAGAGCTGTCTTCACCACGTAATTGTAAACTACGGTTAAAGGGAGGAGCCGGTGAGAGCTTTGGAATTAAGCATCTCTTCCAGAAAAAACTTCTATTGCAAGGGGGAATTAAAAACAAATTATCCTGTTTTGACTATCTACAGCTTACAACGTCCATGGATAAATTGAGGGATCTGAACCACGTTTTGGCTTACAAGCCACCTTGCTTCAGATACTGAAGAAAATCCAAAATTTAGGAACTGGGTTTTAGGTTAAAGTCAACTTAAAAGAAAGAAAGCCGAAGTTTCTTGGCTAAAACCGGAGTCCTTAAAGGGAGAGAAAGACAAGGCATCCCGTCTGTCATGTGAAAACAAGATTTAATGATAGGAGAGTTGTTGTTTTTATTTCCTTTTTTCCCCCTGAGCTAAATTCTGACTTTTGAAGTGAGTGAATGGCTGATAGGTTGGTTTTTTTGGCAAAGCAAGCAGCATCGGATCAAAACATGATAAAACTAAATACATCAGATTTACACAAGAAGAAATAGCATGCATGTACCCCCAAATTTCAGCAGCAAGAGGGATTGTAAGGAAGAAGCACCCCCAAATATCTGCAAACCTCTACATGCAACCCCTTTCCCCAACCCAATGTTATGTTTGAATTGCACCACCCTTGCAATGAGTCAGATCCCAGAAGCCTGAATCAGTCGCTCACAAAGCTATGTGGCCTGACTGGTTTTAGATTAGTGTGGCGTGACGTGTAAAGCAGACTATGATGGCTTGTTCCCTAACAATGGTTACAGCAAACGGTGCACGCAAGCAGCCCAAGTTTAACCAAGTTTCAGGCGGACGGACGGACAGCTCCCAGGCTTTGCTTTCAATCTGTCCAGTGTGGATTTATTGCAATGATTTAGGTTTTATAATCGAATCATCATCATCTAGGGCTGTTGCGAAATCACAGACCCTCTCCAGGCAGGCTGGAAAATTGGGGAGTTCCTCCTGGATAGTTCAAGCCTGAAATTCCCAAGAGGGAGAGGAGTTTTTAGGCGGCTTGGGAGGGAGAAAGAGAGAGAGAGAGGAAGGAAGGATCAAGATGGAAGGAAAGAGAAAAGGAAGGAAGGAGGAAGGAAGGAAGGAAGGAAGGAAGGAAGGAAGGAAGGAAGGAAGGAAGGAAGGAAGGAAGGAAGGAAGGAAGGAAGGAAAAAAAGAAAGAAAAAAGAAAGAAAGAGAAAGGGAAAGGGAAAGGAAAGGAAAGGAAGGAAGGAAGGAAGGAAGGAAGGAAGGAAGGAAGGAAGGAAGGAAGGGAAAGGAAGAAAGAAAGAATTGGAGATGGAAGGAAAGAGAAAGGAAGGAAGGAAGGAAAAAGAAAGAAAGAGAGAGAAAGGAAGGATCGAGATGGAAGGGAGGGAGGGAGGGAGGAAAAGAAAGAAAGAGAGAGAAAGAAAGAAAGAAAGAAAAAGAAAGGAAGAAAGAAAGAAAAAAGAAAGAAAGAAAGAAAGAAAGAAAAAAGAAAGAAATGGAAGGAAAGAAAGAAAGAAAGAAGGAAGAAGGAAAAGAAAGAAAGAAAGAAAGAAAGAGAAAAGAAAGAAAGAAAGAAAGGATTGAGATGGAAGGAAAGAAAGGGAAGAAGGAAGGAAGGGAAGAAAAAAGGAAGGAAGGAAGGATGAGGGAAAGAAAGAAAGAAAGAAAGAAAGAAAGAAAGAAAGAAAGAAAGAAAGAAAGAAAGAAAGAAAGAAAGAAAGAAAGAAAGAGAGAGAGAGAGAGAAAGGAAGGAAGGATCGAGATGGAAGGAAAGAGAAAGGGGGAAGGGAGGGAGGGAGGGAGGAAAAGAAAAGAGAGAAAGAAAGAAAGAAAGAAAGAAAGAAAGAAAGAAAGAAAGAAAGAAAGAAAGAAAGAAAGAAAGAAAGAAAGAAAGAAGGAAGAAGAAATGAGCCTTTCCAACCTATTTATGGGATGAGTTTAGTGAGTTTTCTGCAGGTTGTGTCCCCCCCATTTGGGGACCGAGGGGCCCCCCCTTGAATCCCCCAGCCAGGAATGGGGGGAGGGGAGAGGTTGGGGGTCTTTCAGGGGTTTCAGAAAAGCTGCTTTGGGGCATCTGTGCCCCCAAGGGCGTCCGGCGTCCCGCAGCCCTGCCCCCTCTCCTCCCCCCGCCCCGCCGGTCCGCTCCAGCCTACCTCGCAAGGCTGTTGTGTCGAGGGGTAGACTCTCGGAAGAGGGGCAGGTCGAGAGGAAGGAAGACCCGCCGCCGACTCGCCCGCCGCCTCCCGGCCCGAGGACTCCGAGCGAGCCCGGCCTGGAAAGCCCCGAGACGCCGCCGAGCGCCGGCCTCCCCTCCGCCTCCAGGGACGAGAACGCCGCCCGGATTGGCCCTGCTAGGCCGCCGTCCCCTCCTCTTCTTCCTACTCCCCCCCTGAGCGCGGCGCGCTCGTGACGTCACCAAAGCGCGGCGCCCCTTCGCGGCCCTCCAGTTCCTTCTTCGGCTGGTCGGCCGCGGGCGCTGTCGCTGCCGCTGCCCTTCCTCCTCCTCCTCCTCCGCCTCCGCCCAGGAAGGGAAGCCATGTGAGTCCCCTGTCTCTCCCCTTCTCCGATCCCCGGCCCCCTCCCCGCCCCCGCCTCTTGAATTGGGTTGAGGGGAGGACTTTGGACCGGTGTTTTCCCCCACTAGAGACACAATGGATGTGAAGCTTCTTTCCATGGTTTTAATAATAGAAGGATGTCTTTAGCATTACAATTGCTTTTATAATTTGCTGATATGCCATAGTAATATATATATAATATTATATATATATATATATATATATATATATATATATATATATATATATATATATATGTATGTATGTATGTATGTATGTATGTATGTATGTATGTATGTATGTATGTAGAGTATTCAGCTTTGTATGCATTGATTTCCACGTCATCATAGTTGATATCAGGCTTCTGTTTTAGAATAATAAAGAATACAGAATAATACAGAATAACAATAAAAAGCCTGATGATGGCAAGAGATCTCATCTGCCATCATCAGGCTTCTGTAATTGTAGAATAACAAAGAATACAGAATAATACAGAATACACAATACATATATAAAAGCCTGATGATGGCGTGGAAAATAAACAAAGATGAGATTACATACATGCATACAACATATATGCTACAACTTTAAAAGCACAACTACAATGACGTGGGAAAATACCCGAACAAAGCCAAATACCATACATACATACATACATACATACATACATATATATATAATACAACTTTAAAAGCACAACTATAATGAAGTGGGAAAATACCCGAATAAAGCTGAATACCATATATATGTATACGTATATATGTACATGTGTGAGTGTGTATATATGTATGTGTGTGTATATATATATATATCCTAATGTAACATATAGCCTAATATAATATTAACATAATATATAATAGCCTAATATAACATAACATCACACAATATAATTACCTAATATAATTCTATTATATGATGTGATATAATGTCATATATCATGTATTATAAATGTAATTAACATAAATATAACAAAAGCCTAACATATTAATATAATGGATAAGCTTCTTTCAATGGTTTTATAATAGAATAATGTATTTATGATTACAATGTTTCATAATCTAGTTTAGTTGACCTATGATATGATAGTAATATATAAATATAAGGTAATATAACAATACAATTAGTATGTTTTATATATATATAACATAAATATAATAAAAGCCTAATATAACCTAATATAGCCTAATGTAACACCTAATATATTAACATAATATAATATGTAACAACAACCTAATATAACATAATATAATAGCCTAATATAATTGTATTATATGATGTGATATAATGTAATACATCATATAATATAAATATAATAAATGCCTAATATAACATAATACCCTAATATAACTGCCTAATATAAAATTAACATAATATATAACAACAGCCTAATATAACATAATATATTAGCCTAATATAATATTATATGATGTGATGTAATATAATGTAATTATCATATATAAATATAATGTAGCCTAATATACATATAATTATAATCTATATATATATAAAAGCAAAAGACCACTCACGCATCATCACAAAATCTCCAGAAACATAAAGCCTACAAACTTGAAATTTAGCACGTATGTTCCTCTTGGCTTCAAGGGGCTCACTAAGAAAGGATTTTTCAAAATGACCATTAGAGTATTAAGTATTTTGTATATTGCTATTAACACACTCTTAACAACATAACATAACATTAACATAACATAGTAACAGCCTAATATAATACAGTACAATACATAATAAGTGCAGTATTTTCAATATTAAGCAAAAATCAAGAACATAGAGGTGCAACCTGAAACTGACAGGAAGGAAGTTCAAAAGTCATGTTAGAAAGTATGGCTTTACAGAAAAAGCAGCTGAAGCTTGGAACCAACTTCCGGTAGAGATAGTAGGTCAATCGATCAAAAACTGAGTTTAAACATGCTTGGGATAAATACACGTTCATCACAACATCACATCTGACAAAAATTATGTGTGTGTGTGTGTGTGTTCATATACATACATACATACATACATACATACTTTTTAATTTAAAAGAAAACAAAAAAACAGGTAAAGTCAAAGGGCAAATAAATTTGATGGACCGACCATTAGATCTTTTTCTTATTTTTAAAAAGTCCTATAGTTTTCTTTCCAATATCTTTTTTTCCAGGGCCGATTACTGGAAATCCCAGCCCAAGAAATTCTGTGATTATTGCAAGTGCTGGATAGCAGACAACAAACCGGTACGATGGATTTCTGATTAAATCTAAGTTTCTTGGATTTGGATTATAACATTTTAAATTTAAGTTTCATCAGAGGGTCAACATTTGATATGTTGTTTGTTTCCTAGCCTTTTTCCTGTGGCTGGCGGAGTAGAATAAATGCAGGCAATATAAACTAATGCCTGTGTGTTTAATGTTTTATATCTTCAGATTTAGTTGGATCTGGATTGTTGGGGTTAAATTTGGAACCTTGCTTGTTCTTTTCAGTGACACCTTTATTTAAGAGCTCAAAAACTCCTCATACAAATTTATACGGTTTAGGGCATCTTTTAAAATCACCTAAAGTGCCTGCAGGAATAAAATATCATTGATTTGATTGCAGTTGAAACCATTCCTGGTCAGGTTCTTTGACAGGATAGACGTTCTTCAAACAGGGTTTGAAGGTTGAAATATTTACCTCAGCTGCCTCAGGGAGATGTGCTTAGCTTCAGTATTTACACATAGTTGTAAAGTTTAAATTTGTCTCTAGTTTAGGAACATCTCCTTTTTTTCTTTTACAGAGCATCGATTTCCACGAAAGAGGAAAGAACCACAAGGAAAATGTGGCAAAGAAAATTAGCGAGGTAACGCAAAGCCACCTCCTTCAACCTGAAGGGAATGTTGTTGTTTGAAACCCTGTGTCACGCATTCCTGCTCCATCCTCTTTTTAAATTGCAGATTAAACAGAAAAGCTTGGACAAGGCGAAAGCAGACGAAAAAATGGCAAAGGACTTTGCAGCCATGGAGGAAGCGGCCACGAAGGCTTATCAAGAAGATTTGAAAAGGCTCGGATTGAAGGCAGGTAGGACCCCGATGCTATCAAACGGAAGAACCCTCATTCCAATCCTTTGCTTCTTTCCAGTAGCTTCCCTTGACACGAACGTAAAGAGTCCATAAAAATACAGGTAGTCCTCAACTTGCAACTGTTTCTTTAGTGACCGTTGGCACTGAAGTTATCTAGATCAACTTTGGGATGATCAGAGATGGAGAATGCCATTCAGTTTATGTGTGTTATGACCCAGCTCCCCAAACATGACAAACCCTCTGTATTTAAATCAAGGATTCCTTTATTTAGGAGCGCCAGGACCCCAGCAAAATGTTTCTCTCTCACACAGCAGGCTAACAAGTCCATCCGGCTGGGAGATGATTAGTTGTCTGTCACATCTATTCATCTCCGTCTCCTGCCTTTTATCCCCAGAGCTAGTGGTGGGGCTTTGCTAGCAGCAGTGGCTCTTCCGTCCCAAGGACCGGCCCATAGATTTCCACTGCTCTCCTCTCCTCTGCCTTCTGCGCATCCAGGCACTGGGCCCAGCTATTCCTCCTCTTCCTCATCAGCCACCTCCAGACCTGGGGGCTGTTGACTCTCCATTTGAGGGCTGACAGACAACCCAGGCTCCGTTTCTCTCTGCCTCCCTCAGCCCCCCTCTCTCTCTCTCTCTCTCTCTCTCTCTCTCTCTCTCTCTCTCTCTCTCTCTCTCTCTCTCTCTCTCTACCTCGGAGCTCTCAGGTTGCCTTGATGCTGACTCCCATGCTGCTGCCGCCTCTGATCTGACTGGTGGGGGGGTGGCCAATAGGCCACAACAAGGACTTATGACTGTTTTTCACACTTAACGACCAGTGCAGCCTCCTTGTGGTCACGGGATCAAAATTCAGATGCTTGACGACTGGCATGTACTTACAACAGTTGCCGTGTCCTATGGTCACGTGATCCCCTCAGACAAGCCAAGGCAACAGGGAAGCCCAATTTGCTTAACAAACTTGTAACTTAACAACTGAAGTGATTCACTTAACAAACGTGGCAAGAAAGGTGGTAAAATGGGGCAAAACTCAGTGGACAAATAGTCTCACTTAGCAACAGAAGTTTTGGGCTCAATTGTGGTCATAAGTCGAGGAGTACCTGAGATACTATTCCAGTTTTGGTATCATTTGCAGGTAGCACCCTTACTAGCTACACATGACTTAAGTCTTAAGAAAAGATCCATGGGTCTAGAACAGTGATGGCAAACCTTTTTGTTGTGTGCACAAAGGCGCAGGCATGCCGGCACCCACAATGCAATGCACCCTGCGCATGCGTGCACAGCATCCACGCCCCGCCCCCTTACCTGCACTGCACATACACGCGCCTCCTGGCTGATTTTGGGCCTGTTTGAAGCCGTTTTCACCCTCCCGGAGGCTCGAGGGAAGCCTCTGCAGCCTCAGGAGGCTGAAAAACGGGCCTTCTGGAAATACCGGAGGGCCTCTGGAGCCCAGGGGAGGCCGTTTTTGCCTTCCCGGAGACTCAAGGGAAGCCTTTGGAGCCTCAGGAGGCTGAAAATGGGCCCGTTTCAGCACTTCTGGTATTTACGGAAGGGCGAAAACAGCCTCAAATGGGACGGCGCAAGCATGCGCAGTGCAGGTAAGTTTGGCTAGGGCTCGCATGCCCACACAAATGGCTCTGGGTGCCACCTGTGGCCCGCGCCATAGGTTCGCCATCACGGGTCTAGAAGAACTTGGTTGGTTGAATTATACCATGTTCCACTTGGCACACCTTGCTAGAGCTTCAGAGATTTGAAATCGAGTGTTCAATATTCCAGTGGTCGTGGGGGTTGTTTAGCTGTGAGGAATTTTTTTCTTAGAATTTCTTAGGTGGGCCTTAAAAATGTAATGCTCTGTATCTCAGAATCTGTAGAAACGCCTTCCTTGCTGATAAAGCAGGAAGAAAAGAAGGAGAAAAAAGAGAAAAAAGAAAAGAAGAGGAAGGAAAAACAAACCAAGGAGGTTTCATCCAATGGAACAAAGGAATGGGTGTGCGGATTTTCTCCGGAAGGCTACATCTATTATTACAACACGAAATCTGGAGGTACATTTGCAGCTAAACTCCTTTTATAAATCACATATCCAGAAACCATAGAAGTTGCCATCAAAACACAACACAAAAGTAATATTTAGCAATAGATTTCTCTTTTTATTTTACAATAGCCGTTTATTCTTCCTCTCTATATCCTTTTATTATATATCACCAAGCTACCAGGAATAGCCAACACTCCAAAAGATAGGCTTAAGATACAGAAGGATCTTGACAGACTTGAACATTGGGCGCTATCTAACAAAATGAAATTCAAGGGTGAAAAATAGTAAGGTTCTACATTTAGGCAAGAAATAATGCACACGTACAGTATATGTCATACCTCGCTCAATAGTAGTAACTATGAGAGGGATCTTGGGAGTCCTAGAGGACAATCATTAAATATGAGCCAGCAGTTTGCAGCAACTGCTAAAAAAGCCAACACAGTTCTAGGCTGCATAAACAGAAGGATAGAATCAAGATCACAGCCTTCTAAAGGGTTAATACCACTTTATAAGGCCTTGGTAAGGCCACACTTGGAATACTGCAGTCACTTTTGATCACGACGATGTTAAAAAGATGTCGGGACTGTAGAAAGAGTGCAGAGAAGAGCAACAAAGATGATTAGGGAATTGGAGGCTGAAACATAAGAAGAATGGTTGCAGGAACTGGATATGTCTAGTTTGATGAAAAGAAGGACTAGGGGAGACAGGATAGCAGTGTTCCAATATTTGAGGGGCTGCCACAAAGAAGAGGGGGTCAAGCTATTCTCTAAGGAGAAATTTCCTGACAGAACAATGAATCAGTGGAACAACTTGCCTCCAGAAGTTGTAAATGCTCCAACACTGGAAGTTTTTAAGAAGATGTTGGACAACCATTTATCTGAAGTGGTGTAGGGTTTTCTGACTAGGCAGGGGGTTGGACTAGAAGACCTCCAAGGTCCCTTCCAACTCTCTCTTATTCTATATCTAATACTGCATGAATGATTTATTTATTTTTTGGTTCTGGCTGGATCCCAAATTAAAGTCTTTTTTTATTCTATTATTATTAAGAATCACAGTGGGAGAAACCAGAAGGATTTCAGGACACCACTTGCAATTCTCAACAGGTAACTAAATGCTTATTTATTATTATAGCTGTTGCAAAAAATGTGTCTTCATTTTTTTAAATGTATTCTCAAATTCACTGAAAAATTAGTTGAATTGCATCTCTTCTGAATGGATAGGATTGTTGTTAGTTGCGAAGTCGTGTCCGACCCATCGCGACCCCCATGGACAACGTTCCTCCAGGCCTTTCTGTCCTCTACCATCTTCTGGAGTCCATTGAAGCTCACGCCGACTGCTTCAGTCACTCCATCCAGCCACCTCCTTCTCTGCCATTCCCTTCTTCTTTTGCCCTCCATCGTTCCCAGCATTCGGCTCTTCTCCAGGGAGTCCTTCCTTCTCATGAGGTAGCCAAAGTATTTGAGTTTCAACTTCAGGATCTGGCCTTCTGAAGAGAAGTCAGGGTTGATCTCCTCTAGGATAGACCGGTTGGATGGCCTTGCACTCCAAGGGACTCACAGGAGTCTCCTCCAGCACCAGAGTTCAAAGGCCTCCATTCTTTGGGGTTCGGTCTTCCTTACGGTCCAACTTTCACAGCCATGACTTGCAACTGGGAAAACCACAGCCTTGACTCTACGCACTTTGGTTGGCAGGAGGATGTCTCTGCTTTTGAGTAGGCTGTCTAGCTTTGCCATAGCTTTCCTCCCCAGTTCTTTTCAGTTCTTGGCTGCAGTCCCCATCTGCGGTGATTTTGGAGCCCAGGAAAATAAAATCTGTCACTCCTTCCATTTCTGCTCCATCTATTTGCCAGGAATTGAGAGGGCCGGATGCCATGATCTTAAGTTTTCCTAATGTTGAGTCTCAAGCCCACTTTTGCACTCTCCTCCTTCGCCCGCATCGAGAGTCTCTTTAGTTCCTCTTCACTTTCTGCCATTAGAGTGGCATCATCTGCAGATTTGAGGTTGTTGATATGTGAGGATATGATTAGGAATACAATTAGCTGAAGAACACATTTATCAGCCAGAAGTCTCTAACATGTACATTCATTTAACAGCATTATTTCCAATAGTTAGGGGGACCATTGGGTTGGATTCTCCAATAATCGAATTTTATTATTTGCAAGAAGGAAGGAAGCTTCCAGTGGCTAAATTAGGAGGTTTCACTTTTAAATTTAACAGATAATCAGAGTTGGAAGGGACCTTGTAGGTCATCTAGTCCAACCCCCCACCCAAGCGGGAGACCCTACACCATTTCTGACAGATGGCAGTAGTCTCTTCTTGAAAGTCTCCAGTGATGAAGCTTCCACAACTTCCGAAGGCAACTTCTGTTCCATGGGTTGATTGTTCTGACTGTCAGAAAATTTCTCCTTATTTCCAGGTTGAATCTCTCCTTGTTCAGTTTCCATCCATTATTCCTTGTCTGGCCTTCAGGGACTTTAGAAAATAGTTTGACCCCTTCCTCCCTATGGCAGCCCCTCAACTATTGGAAGACTGTTATCATGTCTCCCCTGGTCCTTCTCTTCCCTAGACTAGCCAGGCCCAGTTCCTGTAACCGTTCTTCATATGCTTTAGCTTCCAGTCCCCTAAAATCATCCTGGTTGCTCTTCTCTGCACTTTTCTAGAGTCTCAACCTCTTTTTTATAATGTGGTGACCAAAACTGGATGCAGTACTCTAGGCGTGGTCTTACTAAGGCTTTATAGAATGGTATTAGCACCCCACTTGATCTTGATTGTATCCCTCTATTAATGCAATTTAGGATTGCATTGGCTTTTTTGGCGGCTGCTGCACACAGCTGGCTCCTATTTATCTGGTTGTCCATTAAGACTCCAAGATCCCTCTCCCAGTTACTGCTGTTAAGCCTTAATAAACATATCTTTATGGGACCTCTGAGGAGGTAAAATAAAATCAGCATACAATGAGACATAAATGAGGCTTTAATTATCCTTTATGGCGTGGTTGATTTAGCCTTTGTTTTTTTCAGGAAGCTGTTTGGGTAGAAGGGACCGACAACGGTCGCACCTATTACTACAACAAGGAGACTGGAGGTGAGAGGTTTTACCCGGGCCGCTACTCGAGGCACAGAGCCACATCAATTAGTGGTTTTTTCCTGTGGGTAAAACAGAAAGGCAATGAAACACGTTTGGAATTTTGAGAATTTGCCTAAATGCTCTCACAAAATGGCTCCCCCAATGGATGTGGACCATCCAATCTTCCTATGCCCCGAAATCATTTGTAGGAATGTTCACCTTCCTTCCTTTCCTCTCTCCCTTTCCTTCCCTTTCTCCCTTCCTTTCCTTTTCTTCCTTCCTTCCTTTCCTTCCCTTTCTCCCTTTTTTCCCTTTCCTCTCTCCCTTCCTTTCCTTCCCTTTCTCATTTCCTTTCCTTCCTTTCCTATTCTTCCTTCCTTCCTTTCCTTCCCTTTCTCCCTTTTTTTCCTTTCCTCTCTCCCTTCCTTTCCTTCCCTTTTCCCCTTCCTTTCTCCCTTCCTTCCTTCCTTTCCTTCCCTTCCTTCCCTTTCTCCTTTCCTTCTCTTTCTCCTTTCCTTTCCTTCCTTTCCTTCCCTTCCTTTTCTTCCTTTCCTCCCCTTTCTCCCTTTCCTTTCCTTCCCTTTCTTCCTTTTCCTTCCCTTTCTCTCTTCCTTCCTTCCTTCCTTTTCTTCTCTTTCTCCTTTTCTTCCCTCCTTTCGTTCCCTTTCTCCGTTCCTTTCTTTCCTCACCTCCCTTTCCTTTCCTCCCTTTCTCCTCCTTCCCTTTCTCCCTTCCTTCCTTCCTTTTCTTCTCTTTCTCCTTTCCTTTTCTTCCCTCCTTTCGTTCCCTTTCTCCCTTCTTTTCTTTCCTCACCTCCCTTTCCTTTCCTCCCCTTCTCCCTTTATTTCCTTCCCTTTCTCCCTTCCTTTTCCTTCCTTTTCTCTCTTCCTTCCTTCCCTTTTCTCCTTTCCTTTCCTTCCTTCCACCTTTCATTCGTTCTCTTTAATAAACTATTTGTTCACTTTCCCCTGTCTCTCAAATATGTAGACTTAAAACCTGACATCTGACACTGCTGCTTACTTTTAGGCATCGATGTTCTACATTTATTGCATCGTTTACTTTATATATTGAGGCTCTGTTTTTAAAAGACAGCGTAAAAACTACATGAAATAACAGAAAAGAAGCTACAGAGGTCCACCATTGATTTTTGATTGGGGTCCAGCAATTGTAGTAGGGATCTAAGAGAACTTCTTTAGGTTAGTGAAATGTGAAACAAAACATTTATTTAATCTTATTAATTTGGTCTCACTGAAACATATGTTAGGGCCTTTACGTGTTGGATTTTATTTCTGATATTTCAGATTTTCAGAAACTGGTGACATAACTTTTTTGCTATTACTTAGTATCAACGTGGGAGAAGCCTGAAGGTTTCGTATCTTTTTCAATAAATAATTCAGGTGAAAACTCTTCTGAAGAGATCAGCAAAAATGAATCCCAAAAGGTAATATATAAATATTAATACTGTATAATTTTTATATGTTTCCTACATTGGTCATCTTTGAATATTCCCAAGTTCCTTGATTGGGTATTGTTTATGCTTGATTGTTGGTCTGGTATTGATCTTGCTGTTAATAACTATTTATCTGGGTGTTGATTGTTGGCAAGGTCTTTTTGTTTCCTTTGGGTTTTTTTTGATGTCTCTTTTCAATGGTATGTAAATGTTCTTTATCTCTACGTGCCTGTTGATAACTGTTTTGTCTGAGAGCCAGACTTCCACAAATTCTCTAGTGTTTTTGGACTTGGCTTAATCTCGGATATTTACAGTTTCCAATTGAAATTACACTTAAACCTGTCCATGTGTTGTGCAATTAAGTAAACTATTGCAACAAACATGTAGTTTCTGCAGTTGGGTAGTCTGAAAAGGAAGATCTGTCTATCATTATATTGTAGTTAGAGGCATAAAGACACACAGCATATTTATAGCCTACAGTTACCATTCGTATAGCTACTAACTGTAGATTGCAGTTAGAGGCATAAAGACACACAGCTTATAGTTATCATTAGTAGCTATTACTAAGAAGAAAATACTGCAAATTGTATCAGTAAAATTAGGGAGAGAAGCTTGAATAAATTCAAGGGAGTGGTTGAAAAATTGATTTTCTTATCTCCAAGATTGTATACTCACTGAATATAAAAATCCAAATATCTTAACTTGGGATCCTTTTTTTCTTCTTTGAAGAATATAATATTATTGTCCTAGTGGACAATCTCTTACAGAAAATATGAGCCAGCCATGTGCTACAGCTGCTAAAGAAGCCAACACAGTTCTAGGCTGCATTCACAGAGCGATAGAATCAAGATCACGTGAAGTGTTAACACCACTTTAAAGGCCTTGGTAAGGCCACACTTGGAATCCTGCATCCAGTTTTGATCGCCATGATGTAAAAACGATGTTGAGGCTCTATAGAAAGAGTGCAGAGAAGAGCAACCAAGGTGATTAGGGGGACTGGAGGCTCAAAACACATGAAGAACCGTTGCTGGAACTGGGTATGTCTAGTTTGATGAAAAGAAGGACTAGGGGAGATGTGATAGCAGTGTTCCAATATCTCAGGGGCTGCCCCAAAGAAGAGGGAGTCAAGCTATTCTACAAAGCACGTGAGGGCAGGACAAGAAGGAACGGATGGAAACAAAGAGAGAAGCAACTTAGAACTAAGGAGAAATTTCTTGACAGCGAGAACAATTAATCAATGGAACTTGATTGCCTCCAGAAATTATGAATGCCCCAACTCTGGATGTTTTTAAGAAGAGGTTGGACAACCATTTCTCTGACATGGTATAGGGCCGTGATGGCGCTACAGGTGGCACGCAAAGCTATTTGTGCCTGCACATGGGCCCCAGGCAAATTTACCTCGCTGCACATGCGCGTGGCTCCCAGCTGATTTTCGGCCCATTTGAGGCCTTTTTTGGCCTGCCAGAGGTTTGAGGGAAGCCTCTGCAGCCTTTGCAGGCCGAAAAATAGGCCCATTTCATCACTTCCTGTATTTCCAGAAATACCGGAAGTGATGAAATGGACCTATTTTTCAGCCTGCAGAGGCTTACCTCAAGCCTCTAGCAGGCCGAAAAAGGCCTCAAACGGACCGAAAATCAGCTGGGAGGCTCAGTGCAGGAAAGGGGCGGCGGCGGGGGGAATTGCGCGTGCATGCGCAGGGGACATGGGGGGGGTTGTCCGCATGCATTGCATACTCGGTGCTGGCACGCAAGCGCGCGCACAATTTTTGGCACAGGAGCCCAAAAGGGCTTAGCCATCACCGGTGTAGGGTTTCCTGCCTGAGCAGTGGGTTGGACTAGAAGACCTTCAAGGTCCCTCCCAACTCTGCTATTCTTCTCTTCTATTTTATTCTATTGTTACATCATTGCATAAACAGGATGTCCCCTCTCTTGTTCCTCAGAGGAAGCCCAACAGACCCAGAAAGGTGAGCCCTTACGGCGAGTGGCAGCAGGTGAACCCCGAGGGGCAACAGGTGAAACCCGAGAAGTCCAGCCGCAAGAAGAAGTCATCCGTTCCACCAGAAACCTCCTCGTCTTTGTCTCAGAAGCCTGTCTCTTTCGGCAAATGGGAGGAAATCACGGAAGAAGATTCATTGTACGTCCTGCTTTATATCTCCCGGGAAGCCAGCGACCACTTGATTTGGGCAGCAGGACACTGAGAATAAGCCCAGTGTCTGAATTACGTTGCATTTCTTTTTCTTTTTCTTTTTCTCCCTGGTTCCTGGTTAATAGTTACAGTATGAAGTGAGGTGGCTGAAGACATTTTTGTCCCTGCAAGGAACTTGCTTAGTAGGTGGGCACAGTGGGACACCTGTGCATTTGTGCCATATCTTTTCTTTACAATACCAACCTGCCTAAGCAGTTACTGCGGTAGGGGAGATGGGTGGTTTAGAAAGAGTAGGGGAGGGGGGAGGAGAGGAATGGAATGGGGGGGGGAGGGGGGAGACACAGAGAGAGACAGATAATAGATATAGACAGATGAGAGAGAGAGAGAGATGAAATAGATGATAGAGATAGATAGACAGTGATAGATAATAGAGATAGATGATAAGAGATAGACAGATGAGAGAGAGGAGAGAGAGATGAAATAGATAGATGGTAGGGATAGACAGATAGATAGAGAGTGATAGATAATAGAGGTAAACAGCTGATAGAGATAGATGATAGAAATAGATGATATATAAGAGATAGAGATAGTCAGATGATAGATAGATAATGATAGACAGATGGTGGATGGATTGACAATGACCTATCTTATAAACACAGACATATAAACTATTGAGAGAGATTAAAGTAAAAAACATCTGAAAATTTGGGAGAGTAGGGCATTAGATGGAGGAAACAGACACTTAAAACACACTTCAGACCTGCACTTCAGACTGATTTACTCATCCGAAGGTTTGACATCCATCTGGACTTAATTTCACTTTAATGACACAGGATGTTAAAAGCAAATTCCCATTTTATTTTATTTTTTTTATAAGTAAGTTTGGTTCTTTTCACTGACTTCTTTTACCCACACCTGCTCGTGTGCCGTACTTCAGAGATTTTAAATCTCTGGGCAGAACGAGAGGGGAAAACAGGAGTCCTCATTTTATGCGCAACGGCAGATAACGGGCAGGATTTCGTTCTCGTCGTTCAGTGAGAACCTTTTTATGCGAGAAGATAACTTTTTTATTGAGCAAGATAACTTTGTACACCACCCAGAGTGACTCGTGGGAGGGAGACAGGCGGTCTCTAAATGTGATAAATAAATTTTGTGTCCAAAATAACTCCCCCACCTTCTGATATCTGCCATTATTAATAGCTAGAGCTATGCAAACTTTTCTCTGCAGGTTCTAAAATTTGTGAAATTTGCTGGTCGCAAATCTTTCTGTTTTCAGGAGATACTGAGTTAAATGCCTTTTTTGTACGGCCAGGCCAGTTCGTACCTGAGCCAGTTTTATTTATTTTCAAATAGCTTGTGTTCAACCAACTTCTCATTTTCCTTTAGCGAGAAGGTCGACTTGGAGCTTCCAAACAAGGAGAGCAACAGCGCCCCAGTTGTAGAAGTGCCAGAAGATGCCAAAGTAATCTTCAAAGAGAAAACAGTCACTTCGCTCGGCGAGGCAACGGAAGAGATGCCGGTTTTCAGAAAACGGAAATTTGAAAACGGGAAATCTCGAAACTTTCGACAGAGGCTGAGCGATCACTAATATCCTGGCTGCATTGTCAACAAGACAAGAAACAAAAGGACGCCGGGAAAATATGGAACTGTTTAAAAAAGAATTCCTTTACAAGACTGACTCTAAAAGCAATTTTTAGAGATCGTTGTTTTTTTCCAAACAATGTCTCGGGTGTAAAATGTACAGAATATTTCTCTTCTTCCACCCACCTACTCCTCAAGCGTTGATATTTTAGTTTGCTGGATTTCTTTTTTCCCCCCTTTATGGGGTCATGTAAATACAGTATTTTTTAAATCGCGGGTCAAAGGCAGTTCAGTGTACCTTACAAACAAGCGTATTGTCATGAATCCTTTCCCAAGAAAAATAAATGCGGTAATTCCTTAACGATGTCTTTGTAAGTTTTAGCACAGTGGTGGCTAACCTTTTTGGGCTCCTGTGCCAAAAATTGCGTGCGCATCAGCACACATGCACTCACGTGCCAGCACCCAGAATGCAATGTGCACGCCCCTCCCCAGGCCCCCTGCGCATGCGCGCACAATCTCCCCCCTCTCCCACCACCCCCTTACCTGCGCTGCGCTCACAGCTGTTTTTTCGGCTGGTTTGAAGCCTTTTTCGGCCTCCCAGTGGCTTGGAAAAAGCCTCTGCAAGGCTTTTCAGGAAGAATTATAGGCCCGTTTTGTCACTTCCGGTATTACAGGAAGTGACGAAAGGGCCTATAATTCGTCCTGAAAAGCCTTGCAAAGGCTTTTTCCAAGCCACTGGGTGGCTGAAAAAGGCCTCATACCAACCGGGGGAAAAAAGCACGCATGTGCAGTGAGGTAAGTTTGCCTGTGGCTTGCGTGCCAGCACAAATGGCTCTGCGTGCCACTTGTGGCATGCATGCCATAGGTTCGCCATCACGGTTTTAGTGACTGCTGGGTTGTGAGGAGAGTTTAAGTGTAAAATACCAAGGCTGTGAGGCATGAAAAATCGGTATCACATATAAGTCCCAGTTCGCAGAAGATTTATCACTCAAGCCCACAAAGTTTGTCCCTCCAACAACTGAATCAGATGAGGTGTGGGAATTAGGGTCAGGATCAGGACAACCGTAACAATTCTAGGCTAAGTCCTCCCTTGACTCCTTCCGCCAGGCACTGCTTACTCTTCTACAACGGCAGATTCTAAAACTGTAGTGTTAGTGGCATGTTCGATCCTCGTTATTCTCAGATACCGTATTTGTGAATTTCATCTACACGGTCGTTTGCAGACATGCGCAGAACAGTGGGAAAAAAAAAATCAGGTCACCCAACCACATGTTCCCAGCTGAGGTCAAACGAGGTGACCCTCTGCCGCCTTATTTCAGCTCTCGTGCAACAAGATTTCTTAGTGCAATTAAAACGTTTAATAGCAATATTATATTCCCGGCAAATCTTTGGTTTTCCATTCTTAGCTTCCGTGCTTTCAGGACTATTTGAAAATAGGAGAGTTGTTGGTTTGCTTTTAGAATATCAGTAACAGAAATTTAAAACTGCAATATACTTGGCTTTTACATTGAAATCATTTCAGAGATTGTGACTTTAAAACAGTAGGGGATCATCCCTAATTTAATATTTCTACTAACATAGACCCAAATAAGATCAAAAGTTACCTTGTTTGTACAGTTTGTATATAAAACTGAACGACCATTTTCAAGAATGCATTGGACGTTCTTTGAAATGTATGTTCCCCACTGGAGCAAAATGTATTATATAACAGTTACTAACAAAGTTTTCAGACATATTCGGTCATAGGTAACAAATAGCTTAAAGCCCGTTAAAAATTAACATTAGTTTTGTTGTACTTGGTGTCTAGCAACACTTGGATATATTCAAATAACTGTCTTGACATAAATCAGTTTTCTCTAGTTGCTATTCAAAGCTTTTGCACAGGGACCTAAGAAATACTTGAAACTGAAGAAGAAGAAAAGCAACTATTGGGTTAAAAAAAAGTAAGTAAGAAAGAAAGTTGGGTGATCTTGTATGAAAAAAAGTACTTTTTATTATTTTATTTATTATTTTACCATTTTAATGATGCAATGGGGCTCACATTTAATACTGCCTTTAGAAATATTTGCTGAAACTTACAGTAAAGAGAAAGTATATTTGATCATTAACTGCAGCTGGAATTGTATTTGCTCAAAATTGGAAAAGCGAAGAGATTCCTACTGATGAAAATGCGATTAGAAAAAATATTGGAATGTGCAGAAATGAATAGATTAGAGCAATTAGGAGCTACAGCTGGTCCAGAATGCTACAGCATTAGCATTTTTTGGTATTTCTTGTTATGCCTATGTAACATCACCACTGCACTGACTCTTAATAGACTTGTGGGTATGATTCAAGGTGCCGGTCATTATCTATAAAGCCATCCATGGCCTAGGGCCAGGCTACTTATAGCAGGTGGCTCAGTGGCTAAGATGCTGAGCTTGTCGATCAGAAAGGCCGGCAGTTCAGCAGTTCGAATCCCGCATAATGGATGAGATCCTGTTACTTGTCCCAGCTTCTGTCAACCTAGCAGTTTGAAAGCATGTAAAAAATGCAAGTAGAAAAATAGGGACCCCTTTGGTGGGAAGGTAACAGCATTCCGTGCGCCTTCGGCGTTTATTCATGCCGGCCACATGGCCACGGAGACGTCTTCGGACAGCGCTGGCTCTTTGGCTTTGAAATGGAGATGAGCACCGCCCCCTAGAGCAGGAAATGACTAGCACGTATGTGCCAGGGGAACCTTTACCTTTACCTTATAGCGTCATCTTTCTGTCATGCCCCTGTTAGAATCTGACTCCGAGGGAGAGGAGGAACAACCGACACCAGAGGTTGTGGAGGAAACGGGAAGGGCACAGGCCGGCTGGGCATTCAGAGGAAGACCCAGGCCCATCCCCTCTCCATCCTAGGGCACGCAGGGAGGAGAGGATAAGGGAGAAACATGAATGGTATGGTCTACCGGGGAGGAAAGGGCCTTGATTCCCTTCATGGGCTGCAGCTCTGAGGACTGGTTAAAAGGACAAACTGCGCATGGGCCAGCGCTGGAAGCAAAACATGAAAATATTTCTGGTCTGTCAGTTCTTATCTGAGTTCTGGCGTCCTTCCCGATGTGTGTATTTCGATATCTGTGGATGTCTTCAAGCCCTGCCTTGTCTCATTAATTCTTCAGTGTGGTTTGTGTTGCTTTTTTTTCTATTTATAATTTATATGTATTTTGAGTTTGAATGGAATTTCGTCCTTTTCGCAACTGTTTAGTGGGGGAGTTTTTTCTCCAGTCAATGATAATTCACCTATTTTTGTGACTTTGTTGCTTTAGTATCCCACCCTGGGTCATCACACTTTCTCTTATTGTTTCTGCCGTCAAATTTAGTAGAGAAGGTATATCCAGGTTCCCTCTATTAAACAATGTTATCCTGTTGGATCGTGGAATTGTGCCTTCTCAGTGGCAGCACCTTTCCTACAGAGTAGCATTCTTGCTAAATCAAGAAAACCTAGAAATTGAGTAATGTGGATCTTAGGAGGAAGCAGTTGCATAAATTTCATCCTCATTATCCCTTTTCTAAAGAAGAAACATACATCTAAGTAGACGGAAGAACCAGACCCAGCAATCTTCACCTTCTTTTGATCATTTGTAATCAAAATAATCAAACTCAATTTTTGTATATCACTACATTCATCTGCATTAAAAGATTGTAACAAGAAAGCAGCCATAGAATATAAAAGCCGTGTTTCTCATATAATAAGGCCGGGTCTTATTTTTTTTGAGCCCCCCCCAAAATGGCTAGGTTGTCTTTTCGGGGGTGCCTTAATTCCCCCCCCCTTGCATCTTCAGGTGGGCGGCGACGGCTTGGATGTTGACCTCGGTGTTGGTGGGGCACTTCATATCGGGGTCAACGCAGGCAGCACCATATCCGGGTGTGCAACAAAAGTACTTCCTAACGACAAGCCCCCCCACCATTCCCCCCATTTCGCATGTTTTAATATAGGCCTTAATTTGGGGGGAGGGGCTTCATTTCATGCCTATCAAACATGCTGGGACTTCCTATTGGGGGAGGCCGTATTGTTGGAGAAACAGGGTAGCTATTTATAGCTGATTATAAAAAGCATTTAAATGATTATAAAAAGTATTATCCAGTTGACACAATACAATATATATTATTAAAAATAGCACTCTTTGATGAAAAATCACAACTGTATTTGTTTTGCAAATGAATGTGTGTGTTTTCATAGACAGTGGCTTGCACATCCTGAAAATTTGTAAGTCTGAATATAATGTGAATTATTTCCTGCAGCATTTGCATAGGGTTACACTCTGAATAATTATTCCCATTGTTTCCTACATTTATGAAGGAGTCAATTTGTGGATGAGCAAGAAAGCAACAAAGATGAAAACATCCATCGAAAAAGATTTCTGAGGATTTGGGCCAATGTACTTATAATATGTTGATTATGTGGAAGGGGCTATCTCGTTTATTTTGTTGTGAAACGATCCCAGGCCTTTTCAAAAATGCAAAGCATTGGCTGGTATGAAAGAAACAAAGTAAGACAACATTGTTCTTAAAAATTTGTGTCGTACTGGCATTGCTTCTGTTGCCCACATCAGACAAAAGTTATCTTTTCCTGCATTGTACTTCAATTGCTTTTAGCTTTTATTAGTATCTTCAAGACCATCTATTTTCAATTGAATTTGCCTATCCGGGCATGTGATCCAGGAGATAATGTTCAGAATCCACCCTCCAAGAAAGATAGAGAGCCTGAAAACGATTGCTGCATCTCTTGAACAGCTTTTTTCCAGGTGTTCTGGTTGCACCTGCTTTGCTATCGCTTAGAAAGCAGTAAAAATTCTTTCATTTTGTAGACCCTTGGGGATTTAAGGAACTGTTCATGTTGCTTTTTATGGGACAGGAGGATAAAAGTGAAGCTCTTATTAATATTAAATTCACTCTCATCCTGGTCTTTATTTTTCAACATGGACAGAATTTGGGAGCACACGTTGTAGGACGGCTTATGGAGGCAATAATAGAGCCCACTTTCACTTTTATACAAGAGTGTCTGTAAGGCATGGTCATTATTAAAGTCAAGGTGATGGCTGCAGTAGTATAAAATTAAAGCTTCTAATACTACTGTCAAGACTTTGCAGCAATCCAACCAGCACACAAGTAAATAATCAAGCAGGATTCATTTATAGAAGAAACTTGTTTATATACAATATGAAACAGGATGCATGTATACAATACCCATGCAGCTCTTGCAATGTGGTAGCAAGAAGCAGAAGCCAGAACTATCAGAACTCTGAATCACAGACCCTCTATATTTATACAGACCAGTTGCCCTAAGCCAATCTAGTCTCCAAGCCATCTGGCATGGCTCACAACAGGTGCTGTTCGTAGTCACCAAACAGTTCCCGCTGGGTGACTTGTTAGGGCTATCCCAGCTCATAATTTCTTATATACTAACAACTACAGGTAGAACTTTGGTCATCAGTTGTAGCCATGACATCCCATCCTTTAACCTTTGCTAGCCCTGTAATAGTGCCATTTATTGAAGAGTTCCAAGATGCTCAGTCAGCAGCAGGGATGGACTTAGCTGATCCCATTGTGACAAAAGTTCTTTTCCTTTTTTTTAGCAGGTTGAAATTGTTGTCACTACTTGGAATGTTTTGCCCTCCACTGTTTGAAACCATTGCAGCCTTAGAAGATTATCATCCTCGCACTGGGCTGAAACGGCAACTGCGACGAAGTTTTGCACTTTTCCCTTATATACATTCTTACTGGCCTTAATGGATGACGTCAAGGAAAAAGGTGAAGAATGTAAAAGTACATGCACTTGGACTAGCATCAGCCTTCTATTTTATATAATAGTGCCCCATGTTTCATGACTGACTATTAACTTTTGCTTTTTAAACTGCTTTAATAGGAGAAAAATATATATACAAAATCTGGCTGCACAAAAGAGTGATTTGGAAAACCTTCTTACTTTGGATTTATGAAAGAAATGTGTACAATACCGGAAACTCTTTCTTAGAAGACTAAAGACTTCAGATTTCAGATTAACAGAGTTGGAAGGGATTTTGTAGATCATCTAGACCAACCCCCCATCCATCCAAACAGGAGACCCTACACCATTTCTGACAAATGGCAGTCCAATCTCTTCTTGAAAGCTTCCCACAACTTCCGAAGGCAACTTCTGTTCCATGGGTTGATTGTTCTCACTGTCAGAAAGTTTCTCCTTGATTTCCAGGTCGAAACTCTCCTTGATTCAGTTTCCATCCATTATTCCTTGTCTGGCCTTCAGGTGCCTTGGAAGATAGCTTGACCCTTTCCTCTTTGTGGCAGCCCCTCAAATATTGGAAGACTGCTATCCTGTCTCCCATGGTCCTTCTCTTCACTAGACTAGCCAGGCCCAGTTCCTGTAACCGTTCTTCATAGGTTTTAGTCTCCAGTCCCCTCATCATCCTGGTTGCTCTTCTCTGTACTTTTTCTAGAGTCTCAACATCTTTTTTATAATGTGATCAAAACTGGATGCGGTACTCTAGGTGTAGTCTTACTAATGCTTTATAAAGTGGTATTAGTACCTCACTTGATCTCAATTGTATCCCCGTTAATTAGGATTGCATTAGCTTTTTTGGCTGCTGCTGCACACTGCTGGCTCCTATTTAGCTGGTTGTCCACTAAGACTTCAAGATCCCTCTCCCAGTTCCTGCTATTGAGCCTGGTTTCACCCAGTCTATATGTGTCCTTGTGGTTTTTCTTGCCTAAGTGCAGGACTTTCCTTTTCTCTACATTGAATTTCATTTTGTTAGATATGGCCCAGTGTTCTAGTCTGTCTGGATCTTGAGCTTATCTTCTTGGGTGTTAGCTATTCCTGCCAGCTTAGTATCATCTGCAAATTTGGTAAGTTCCCCTTCTATTCCCTCATCTAAGTCGTTAATGAAGATATTGAAGAGTCCTGGGCCTAAGACAGAACCTTGTGGCACCCCACTGCTTCCTTCCCTCCATGTAGACTTAGACCCATTAAGGACTACTTGTTGAGTACGATTTGTCAGCCACTTGCGAATCCATCTAGAGGTGACTAACTATCCCACTTTTTTCTAGCTTACCAAGAAGTAGGTTGTGGTCTACTTTGTTGAATGCCTTGATGAAGTCTTAAGTATATTATGTCCACAGTATTTCACTGGTCTACTAATTTAGTCACTATGTTGAAAAATGAAGTAAGATTGGTTTGGCATGATCTATTTTTAACAAACCCATGCTGACTGCTAGTTATTACCTTACTTGTTTCTAGATGTTGGCAGATCTGTTTTTCCAGTATCTTCCTAGGTATTGATGTTAGGCTGATTGATCTGTATTTTCCTGGGTCTGTTTTTTTTTCCTTTTTTGAAGATGGGAACCACATCAGCTCTTTTCCAGTCCTCTGGTAGTTCCCCGGTGCTCCAGGATTTTTGGTGCAGTGGTTCTGAGGTGACTTCTTGCAGCTCTAGAACTCTAGGGTGTAATCTGTCAGGTCCCAGTGATTTGTGTTCATTGAGATCAAACAGGTGTTTTTGCTTATTTTAACTTTTATTTCTAGTCTGTGTTTTACAGTTATGTTTTTGGTAGGTTGGGCTATAGTTTCTTTCTGCGTGATATCCAAATACAGCATTTAACAGCATCATGGTCTGTGGCAGAGAGGAGTGATAAGTATTGCGCTACACTTGGTTACAACCAACTTAGTATTCAGAAGCTAATTGAAGATTTAAGTTTAAAGTAAGATGAACTGTTTACCTTCAAAAGTGTAGAACCAAAAGTGATAAAAACTAACCAGGAGGAAAAGGGACATCTGCTTTTTAAAAAAGAAAGCATTTTTAAAAATAGATTTTTAATAATAATAAAATAATCCAATACAAGCATTTAAAATATATGTCAGGTTTCCTTCACAGCCCAAATAAGTAAGTCCTCTTGTAGATTCCAAGGCTTCAAACCCTTGGAAAGAGATTTCTTACCACCAAGGAAAGCATAGCTATTGATCAGCAGCACGGCGTGGAAATGGCTTTAAATAACTACGTTTCCAACTATAATTTTCTGCCTTCATTAGTTATGCAAAACACACATCAACCTAGTTTTCTGAATAGAATAGAACAGAACAGAACAGAATAGAATAGAATAGAATAGAATAGAATAGAATAACTTTATTGACCTTATTAAAGGTAACATTGCAGCATACTTTCAAGACTAATCTTTGGAGTAAGAAATGCACAGAATGGGCCAAGCATATTCTGTTTGGAAAAAAGGAAGATGATAGCCTTGATCAAAAGAGTAACCCAGGAGCAGTGGGTACTGGCTTGGTATCTCTGGTCTGCCATGGGTTATAATTTCTATTTCCCATGCCATTTAACTACGAATGGAATGTTTAGCCCATCATTTGGCAGTATTGATACTGCAGCTTCAAAAATAATGCATGCCACATTCAACTCTTTAACTTGATCTTAAATAGAAACACTGAAGCCATGTTTCATTATGAGTTTGGCAGAATTAAGACTCTAAAGAAAATATTTCTACAACCCAGAACTGTCCATTTATGCTGGAACTGCGACTATATTAAACATCACTTTTGACAAGTCACAGTGACAATGTGCCATGACATCAAACAGGCAGGACACTCTGGATTTCTCAAAACCTTGCAATTCTGGTGGCCCTAGATGCAACATGACATACAGCAGGGGTCGCCAACCAGTGGGCTGGGGACCACTGGTGGTCCGCGAGAAAATTTTGGTGGTCCGCAGAGAAATGTCACCCCCCAAAGCAATTGATCCAGGCTGCGTCACCCACATGGCCGGTGGGAACACAAGGCTTGCGACGCTTGCATTGTAAACAAGATGAGGGAGTGAGAAGGGGGAAAGGGTGAAGGGGGAAACTTGCACCACACGCCCCACGCGCCTGGCCTGGCCACCAGGCTGCTTCTTTCCGCTTCTTTCTTCTTCTGCTTTTGGCTGCACGCAAGGAAAGCAGCAAAAGTCTCTTTCTCTCCCTCAAACTCCACCAGAAATGAGTCTTTGGGACCCTGCAAGGCCTCCTGCTCCAAGAGGCTGTGCCAGAAAAGACTCATTTCTGGCGGAGTTTGGAGGAGAGAAAGAAAGACTTCTGGTGCTTTTGCTGTTTTCCTTGCAAGAAGCCAAAAGTCTCTCTCTCTCTTCACGCCTGAGAACGGAGCTGGAGACGGTATCCTGTGATCCCAAATAAAGAACGATCGATTGGTAGGAAAACGGGGTGGGGAATTTTCCTGCAGAGTTTTTGGGGGATTTTCCCAGGGTCTCTGGTCCACGGGATTTAAAATTAAGAGTTTGGTGGTCCCCTGAGGTCCAAAAGGTTGGCGACCCCTGACATACTGGACTATGTCAAAAGTTGTCCAGTCTGCACAACCACAAAACCCTGCTCAGGGAAAACCCGTGGTCTCTTACAATCCATGGCTGACCCAACCCAGCCCTGAGAGGAGATAGCCATGGATTTCATTGTGGAGCTTCCGGAGAGCAATGGTTAAACTGTCATACAAGCCCATTTTGTACCACGCCCCAGATTACCATTGCAAATTAGCTAAACTGTTCCTCACGCATATCTATCACCTCCACGGCATGCCGTGGAGAATAATTTCAGATAGGGGGGTACAGTTCACAGCTAAATTCTGGTGGGACTTTGTTCGGAGGATGGGGTCCTCTCGGGGGTCTAAGCTCGGCATTTCACTCGAGTACTAACGGGGCCACGGAGAGAACCAATGCCAGTGGAAAGATATCTTAGGACCTATATCACCTACAATCAAACCAATTGGACAGATCCCATGGCATTTGCGGAGGTGGTGTCATGCCCCCGTTGAAATCTGATTCTAAGGGGGAGGTCGAGCAGCTGACAGGGAGCGGGAATGTGGTTCCATTGGCTGTGGAGAAAACTGGGGAAGGGCAAAGTCAGGCTGGGCAGAGCAGGGGAGAGGTAGAACAAGGGAGAGGGGGTTCAGAGGAAGACCCAGGGCCACCCCCTCTTCATCCTAGGGCTCGCAGGGAGGAATGGATAAGGGAGCAACCTGGGTTACTGGGGAGAAAAAGGCCTTGATTCCCTTCATTAGCTGCAGCTGGGAAAACAGGATAAACAGGGTGTTTGCACACAGAACCTTGCTGGAAGCAAAGCATGTATTATCTTTGTTTGTCAAGTCTTATCTGGGTTCTGGCGTCCTCCCAACTGTGTGTGTTTCATTATCTTTTGAAGTCTGCAATTCCTTATCCAGCCCTGTCTCGTTAATTGCTGCAGCGTGGTTTGTGTTGGTTTTTATTTATAATTTAGATGTACTTTGGGTTTGGACGGAATTTCTTCCCTTTAAAGACTGTTCTTGGGAGAGTTTTTTTTTCTCCAGACGATGATAACTAGACATTGGAGGCCAAGTTGGAGGAATTAAAGGGACTAAGATGGTATTGTAGTATTTGTATTAGAAATAGAAAATTAGAATGTTATAAGAATTAATAAAAGATTAAAATATTGAAATGTTTAGTAATGATAGACTTTAACATTTAACAAAATATTAAAAGGAATGTTTAAAATATTAAGTTTAATTAAAGAGTTTAATTGACTATTGTGTTGATTTTACTATAAACTTATTATTCTAGCATTTGTTTTTTGAAATAGATAATTGGAATGTTATAAGATTTAACATTTAGATTTATTATCTAATTATATTAATTATTTTGGACTTATTATTTTTTTCTCTTTTTAAAAGTTAGTAGGTAGAATGTACTAAGCAGAATCAGATTGGGTACTAGGCGTTATTTTAAATATTAATTTAGGGGGAGGATAGAAAGGCATCATACTCTGATCAGTGATTTCAGGAGAAATCCTTTTTTCTTTTTATTGTAGGGAATGAGATAAATGGATAATTTGGAAAGAATGGACAAAAAATACAAATACAATGATTTAAATTAAAATGAATTAAATAAAATAGAATTAAGAAGAATGAAAAGCGGGGAGAAGTTATATAGAAGATATAGAATGGTAAATAAGATAGGTAATGGTATATAAGATGAGCACGAATTTCATTGAGTCCATACAAAGAGAGGTAATCTGGGGCCAAACTACTTTCTTAAAAGAAGTTTTATATTTTTGTGTTTTGTGTGTTCATGTTTGTTTGAGAATTAATAAAACCTCGGAGGAATGTTCGATGAGAATAATGGTAATCAAGTCAGAGAGAAATGTAGATGATGATTATAAATTGGATAAATATAGAAAATAACAATAATAATAATGAAATTGAATACAAAAAGAGAAATAATGAGAAATTTGCTAAGAGATATTTATATGTCCATATGGAAATGGTGTAAAACAGAATTATGTTGTATAAAATAATATTTTACTTGACTTGTAAAATTAATAATGGAAAGAGGTTTTATGTATTCAATGGTTAATGATGGTTTGTTTGTCTTTAAAATTAATAAAATTTGTTCCCCCCCCCCCCCCAAAAAAAAGGAAATGGCAAGGTGATATCCTAGCGTTATTTTTAATCAAAAGGTCAAATGTAGTCTTTTCATTTCATTTTCTTACTTTTAACAATTGTCTCAAGGAAACGGTGAATGAGATTTTCGGGATAAAATCCTTTGCAAGACTTCCCTCTGCGATATTGAAAGCAGAGAAGAAATGCAGCACACAATTCTAGCAAGAAACCAGCAAGAATAATGTTTCTTAAGTTTTAGAATCTCAACTGCAGAAAGTATTCAACAATTCATTGAATAAAATCGTCAAAACAGAGGGGTGAAAAAGTTCTGGCGGGTAAAATGGCTTTGTAGGATAATTGATGCTTACTAAACAATAGGATCCTTGGTTTGCACTGATGATGTTGCCTGGTTGGGTCATGAAAGGTCTGCAAGAAAAGCACCTCACGGTTAAACCCTGAATTACAAATATTCTGTCCTGCCCCTGTTGGAATCTGATTCCGAGAGAGAGGTCGCAGCAGCTGACAGGGAGCGGGAGTGTGTCTCCGGTGGCTGTGGTGGAAACGGGGGAAGGGCACAGTCCGGCAGGGCCTTCAGAGGAAGACTCTGGCCCACCCCCTCTGCATCTTAGGGCACGCTGGGAGGAACAGAGAAGGGAGCAACATTGGCTTATGGGAGAGGAAAGGGCCCTGATTCCCTTCATTAGCTGCAGCTGGGAAAACAGGATTTTAAAAGGGTGTTTGTGCACAGCGTCTTGCTGGAAGCAAAGCGTGAATTATCTTGATTTGTCAAGTCTTATCTGGGTTCTGGCATCCTCCCAACTGTCTGTTTTATCTTTTGAAGTCTGCAATTCCTTATCCTGCCCTGTCTCGTTAATTGCCGCAGCGTGGTTTGTGTTGGTTTTTATTTATAGTTTAGATGTACTTTGGGTTCAGACTGAATTTATTCCCTTTAAAAACTGTTCTTGGAAGAGTTTTTTTCTCTCCAGACGATGATAACTGGACATTGGAGGCCAAGTTGGAGGAATTAAAGGGACTTTATCTACTTTTGTGACTTTGTTGCTTTTGTGCCAGGCCCCTTTGGGTCATCATAGGTGGCATATGACAATGTTGTCCAGGGGATACAGGTTTTACTCTCTTCAGGGTGGTAAACAGAATAGACTTAGTTCCTCTACCTGAATACCCCCGAGAAGCTCTTTTCCCGGTGAGCCCAAAAGATAGAAACCTTGCAAGGGGTATGGGAAGCCGTGAAGCGGCCCCAAAGGAAAGCAACTGAAACCCAAAAGGTACAGGCAGGCAGGAAACAGGCCCTGCAGAAGCTGTTCCAGGTGGGGGACAGGGGTACCTGCCAACCAAACACCTGAAATGGAAGGTTCCCTGCCGGAAACGGAGTCCAAAGTTCCTGGCCTCCTTCCTCACTGTGCAGGTAATCAACCCTGTGATCGTGGAGCTGAAATTACCCCAATTGTTGGGAAAGGTGCATCCCGTGTTTCACAGCGTCTTAAAACCTTTGGGGGTTTTGGTTCAAACGGCAGCAGGTGCGGATGGCTGAGGTCTCAGACAGTGAGGAGACAGATGAGGGACCTGCATGTGATGCAGGGATGGGGCCAGGACTATCAGAGTGGAAAGCTGCCTTGGGAGATGGTGGAGGCTGGCAGCAGCGAGGAAGAGGTCCCCGAGGAGCCTGTGCCCAGTGCGTGTGCGCGCAGGGCTGCTTGAAGGAAAGAGCAGCTGCAGCAGCACGGGCGACTCGGGAGTAAGGCTGGAAGGTGATGGCCCCTCCCCTAAGGCAGGGGTCCCCAACAACCGGTCCGCGGACCGGTACCGGTCCGTGGGTCATTTGGGACCGGGCCGCCTACTTTGCTTCGGCGCCATCTTGTTCCGACGTGCTGGATCGAGCGCTGTTTTTGACGCTGTCCCTTAGCCTCGCTCGACCAAAAACGTCAACTCCACGCCGTGCGTGGCTAGAGAAAAGGGAAACGTGGTAGCCGTGGAGAAGCTGCTCTCCCTAAGAAGGAGGCTTATGATTCGCCGGGCTTACGCCAGTTCTGCGAGGCTCTGGTGAAGGGAGGCTACGCTGCTGCCGATTACCTCGATCCCAGCCTGCACGAACTCCCTCGCCCTCTTTGAAAGCGGCCGGCGACCTGGTCAAGGCTCACGAGAAGCTCTTCTTCAATCGCCTCACTGACACGCGGCTACAGGCCACTCAGGTGAGCGGCAGGAAATGGGAGCTGGGCAGCCACAGACCAGCCGTCTCTCTGTTTGACGGCCTCGGCAGAATCTCTGCCTCCCAGCGCGCTTGGTCCTCCGCCCGCAGGCTTCCCTGGCTCCTTGCCAAGTGGGTTTTCCACCCCAGCCCAGCAGGGCCCTCGCTGCCTTCCCCTCGCCTGGCCGGCCGGGCTCCTTGGGCAACCCCGCTGCCTCGTGCAGAGAAGCGCGCTGCCAGGCAGGGGTCACGTGGCGCAGGGTAACACGCCACCGCCCGGCCCTGGCGAGGGAAAGCAGCGGGTGCTCCCCAGGCGGCGGCCTCGGCCCCGCCACCAGGGAAGCGGCTGCCCAGCTCCGGAGCTGATCCATACCTGACCGGCTGGAAAGGAAGGGTGTGTAGCGTTGGTGTTGTGTGTGTGTGTGTGAGATTTCTTGGCACGCAGTGCGGGGTCTCTTTTGGCCGGTCCCGATTTTTTTTTCAGAGGGGAATATCATGCCTGTATTAACCATGATTATTAAATCCAATCCAACTTTGATTATAATTAAATTAAGTCATAACTAGCTTTTCAATGAGTGGAATATATAATAAAATATAATAAAATTAATTAATTAATTAATAATAAATAAATAAATAAATAAAAAACCCTAGCCGGTCCTTGAAAAAGTGTTTCTGCGTGAAACCGGTCCCTGGTACAAAAAAGGTTGGGGACCACTGCCCTAAGGGATAAAAGCCAGCCCCTCGGGGTTGGGTTCTTTGCAGGAAGCAAAGAAATTCTTTCAACTCCTAGTTCTTGAAGAAGTCCTGTCTATTCTGGTTTGTTTTCGGAGACTTTTGGTTTTGGATCTTTCCCTGCAGTTAATCTTGTGTTCTTGGCAGCCTTTTGCAACCTTGAAAGCGCTTGCTCTTATCTGGGACAATTAGTTCTAATGACTCTTGGCTGGGAATGAACAGAATCCACAGAGACGCATTAAAAAGGTTTGCTTTTATATATACTTTGTGTTTATTTGATTTGAACGAGCCTTGGGTCAGAACAGTAGGGGAGTCCTCCGTACGACCGAGGCTGCCACCATCACCTGGCCCTATGCCGGTGGGATGGGGAGGGGGAAACCCATTATGAGATCGACCGGGTATTGGATTCCCAGTTACATAGGGGCTACCTACAGGACCTGGTCCGATGGAAAGGCTATCCCGTCACATAGGCCTCCTGGATAGTGAGCAGGGATGTAAGGGATGCCTGCTTAAGAAGTTCCACAAAGACCATCCGGGGGGAATACAGGAAGTGGGGTATAGTGGTTTGCCAACATTTATGCCCACTGCTTCTGCTTACTGTCTTCCAGGTGTGGCCCTGGTAAAAAGGAACCTCCTGTCAAACTGGGGGGGCAGGATAGGAACCCCTGCACTGGTGCTGGCTGGAGGGTTTCTGCCATCCAGAGCAGCGGGGAGCCAAAGACCAGGTGGCTGGTGAGGAGGTGGGGCATCGCGAACCAAGGCAACTGCTACAAGCTTCTAGGAGGCAGAGGGCGAGCCGACAATCAGCTGTTTGACGGGCCCATGGATTGGGCGAATGGAGGCTAATTGCCCCCGCCAAAGAACAGCTGAGAAGACCAGGCAAGGACTGTGAAAGCGGAAGGGCGTGGCCCTCTTCCTCCTCCTCTCCTGGATAAGATGCACTGTGAGGAGGAATCTCCCCGTGCTGACTTTACATCCATTTGCTTCTTGACACTCACGGTGTGCCAGAGTCTGGCTCATTCAATCCAGTAAGCCTCTCCAAATGCGTGGTGTTAATTACTGGTTTAGGCCCGGAACTCAGACCTTTTGAGAGCTGCTTCAGAAATGGCAAGGTGATATCCTAGCGTTATTTTTAATCAAAAGGTCAAATGTGGTCTTTTCATTTAGCATTCATTTTCTTACTTTTAACAATTGTCTCAAGGAAATGGTGAATGAGATTTTCGGGATAAAATCCTTTGCAAGACTTCCCTCTGCGATATTGAAAGCAGAGAAGAAATGCAGCACACAATTCTAGCAAGAAACCAGCAAGAATAATGTTTCTTAAGTTTTAGAATCTCAACTGCAGAAAGTATTCAACAATTCATTGAATAAAATCGTCAAAACAGAGGGGTGAAAAGGTTCTGGCGGGTAAAATGGCTTTGTAGGATAATTGATGCTTACTAAACAATAGGATCCTTGGTTTGCACTGATGATGTTGCCTGGTTGGGTCATGAAAGGTCTGCAAGAAAAGCACCTCACGGTTCAACCCTGAATTACAAATATTCTGTCCTGCCCCTGTTGGAATCTGATTCCGAGAGAGAGGTCGCAGCAGCTGACAGGGAGTGGGAGTGTGTCTCCGGTGGCTGTGGCGGAAACGGGGGAAGGGCACAGTCCAGCTGGGCCTTCAGAGGAAGACTCTGGCCCACCCCCTCTGCATCTTAGGGCACGCTGGGAGGAACAGAGAAGGGAGCAACATTGGCTTATGGGAGAGGAAAGGGCCCTGATTCCCTTCATGAGCTGCAGCTGGGAAAACAGGATTTTAAAAGGGTGTTTGCGCACAGCGCCTTGCTGGAAGCAAAGCGTGAATTATCTTGATTTGTCAAGTCTTATCTGGGTTCTGGCATCCTCCCAACTGTCTGTTTTGTTATCTTTGGAAGTCTGCAATTCCTTATCCTGCCCTGTCTCGTTAATTGCCGCAGCATGGTTTGTGTTGGTTTTTATTTATAGTTTAGATGTACTTTGGGTTCAGACTGAATTTCTTCCCTTTAAAAACTGTTCTTGGGAGAGTTTTTTTTTCTCCAGACGATGATAACTGGACATTGGGGGCCAAGTTGGAGGAATTAAAGGGACTTTACCTAGTTTTGTGACTTTGTTGCTTTTGTGACATGCCCCTTTGGGTCATCACATATTCTCTTCTACTGGTACTAAACCACAAAACAGATAGAAGTTCATGCAATTTCCAAGTAGGGCATAGGTTTCCTGAAATATCTCCCCTATGCTGTCACATTATTCTACTCCATTCACTCATATTTCTAAAGATTCTGAGGCACTGTTTTGGAATTCAGTAATTGATAAAATTGATAAAATCTGCCTAAGCAAGGGACTTTCCACATAGGACTACTCCAAACACAAGCCTCACCAAACAATCACAGTAAGTGGACAAATAAAGGTAGAACGATTGTTTCTTGTCATATCCCTTAGGATTTTAAACCCATCTTAGCCATCATTTGTTCATAGACAGTCCATGCCATTGCTGCCATCAGGGTGCGCCGCAAAGCTCGTGGAACAGCACCATGGAAAAAGCCAGCCAGTCCATAAGTCTGTAAAAAAATAATAACCATCATCATCTTCTTAAACATCAGTTCTGGATGATAGTTATTAAAGATTTATCTTTAACCAAAGATGGAAATAGAAACTAGTATATAGAAGTCACTTGATCATCCTGTGATAGAATGAGTTAACAATATTTTTTATTTATTAATTTTTTGCCATCTTACCACATACTGTTTCTCACAAAATAAGGCCGGGCCTTTTTTTTTTTTTGACCCACGAAAAAATGGCTAGGCCGTCTTTTGGGGGGTGACTTAATTTCCCCCCCCCCTTGCATCCTCGGGCGGGCGGGCGGTAACGGCTTGGATGTTGACTTCGGCGTTGGTGGGGCACTTCGTATCAGGAGACACTCCACCACTGTTGCTTTCCCTTCTCCCCGTGCTGCCACGGTGTTTAGAGCAATGCCGCAGTGTTTGGCGCAGCCATGCGCGGCCAACCAGGGCTCCTCCTTGCAACCGGAGCCCAGTGGAGACACTTGGCTTCAGGCGCTCCTGGCACCACCTTCCCTTCGCCTTCGAAGGCAAAGCCAATTCTTTTAAAAACGACGCCCTACTCCTGGTACAACAAACCCTCTTCTGCCCAAGAGGGCAGCCCAACTCCACGTAGGGAGGTGAATCTCCCGGGGCCACAATGCAGGATCGGCCCACCCTGGGAGAAGCGCCCCGCCGCCATCCCTGCCTGGCGCCGGGCAGAGCGTGAAGAGCTTCACCTGGGGTGCCCAGCGCAGCTGACAGGCGGGCCCTCCTGCCCAGCGGCGGAGCTCTCGCCAAGGCAGCGAGCGCCTCCCTGCCGGGCCCTTCGCTCATCCCGCCAAGGCTGCGCCAGAGCCAGGTGGGCTGGGCAGAGCCGGGAAAGTGAGCCGCGGGTGTGCGCCCGCCTGCCAAGCGAAAGAGCCGGGCTGACCCTAGCTTGGCTTCCTTCCCTAGTCCCTCCAGCCCGAACCCGAAGGGCCCACTGGGAGAAGCCGCCCGAGGCAGTGATAGCGCCCACCCATCCGCGGACAAGGAGGCGAGATGATGGCCTGCGCCGTGTCCTCCTCTGAGCTGACACCCGCCGAGTGAGCGCTCTGCCCGATGCCTGTGCCGCTGCAGTGTTTGGAGCTGCCAGAGCATTTCGAGCTGTGTGGGGATGGGGACGGGGTGGGCGAGGGGTAGAAAGGATGGGTGGCTTTGGGCTCTTTCCGCTGGACCCGCCGGCCAGGGAAGCAGCGCTGCCGTTGCCTCACCTCCCTGTCCGCGGATGGGTGGGCGCTATCACTGCCTCGGGCGGCCTCTCCCGGTGGGCCCTTCGGGTTCGGGTTGGAGGGACTTGGGAAGGAAGCCAAGCTCGGGTCGGCCCAGCTCTTTCTCTTGGCAGGTCATGAGGGCCTACCTGTCATACCCGCCGGGCATGAGGGCCCACCTGTCAGCTGCGCTGGGCACCCCAGGCGAAGCTCTTCACGCTCTGCCCGGCGCCAGGCAGAGACGGTGGCTGGGCGCTTCTCCTGGGGTGGGCTGATCCTGCGCTGCGGCCCCGGGAGATTCGCCTCCCCACGTGGAGTTGGGCTGCCCTCTCGGGCAGGGGAGGGTTTGTCGTACCAGTAGTAGGGCGTCGTTTTTAAAAGAATTGGCTTTGCCCTCGAAGGCGAAGGGAAGGCAGTGACAGGAGTGCCTGAAGCCGAGTGTCTCCGCTGGGCTCTGGTTGCAGGGAGGAGCCCTGGCTGGCTGCACGTGGCGTTGCTCTAAACGCCGCAGCAGCACGGGGAGAAGGGAAAGCAACGGTGGTGGAAGGTCTCCCGATATGAAGTGCCCCACCAACGCCGAGGTCAACACAGGAAGCACCATATCTGGGTATGCAACAAAAGTACTTCCTAACGGCAAGCCCCCGCTATTCCCCCCCATTTCACATGTTTAATATAGGCCTTAATTTGGGGGGAGGGGCTTAATTTGATTTTATGCCTATAAAACATGCTGGGACTTCCTATTGGGGGAGGCCGTATTGTCGGAGAAACCCGGTATGTCAAAACTATGTATCTATTTCTTCTAAGAGGATGCAACTTCATCCAAATCAATCCAATCAATCCAATAAATAAATCTTTCATCCAACAAATTTCCCATTCCAGGTATTATCCGCCTCAACCTAGTATCGAGGTAACATTTGAGAATATACTCTTGATTGACATACTACAAAGAACTGTCACAAGCCTATCGATTAATTCTCAAATTCCTAATTCCCCCACACTCTACTCTGAGATGTGAAATAGCATTAAACATAAAAATGTGAATAAAAGATAGGAGTTACGCTTCCTCTGTTTCTTTTCCAAAAGAGATCATTTATCAATAAACCATGGCTGTTCTGTCCCAAAAACCAGAACGAAGACAGTTTAAGTGATTTATGTTCTGCAAGTATAAATTAAATAATTTATGTCCTATAACGATCACTGGGAATCAAATAGGGCTCTAGTTGTTTTGGGTCTGCACCTAAGATGCCTATTACTATTGGTATTATTTTTGCTTTCTTTTGCCATGATTATTCTACTTTTATTTGCAGATCTTTGTATTTTGTGATTTTCTTCAGGTTTTTTTTTTTTATCTTTTATTCTGATGCCTCTATGTATTGCTGTGTCCATGATGCAGACTTTGTCTTTCTTATCAAAATGGTTAAGTCTGGGCTGCAGGTGCTTTTCTGTTTGAATTCTAAAGTCCCAGCTTCTTCATTTTCGATTACTTTGCCCATTGTGGTTCCATCCGTTCTCGCTTATAGAAAATGGTATTTCTTGCCAAAATTCCAATGCATCGCTGTGGCTGCTATGTCCTGCTGGTGTCTGTAGTCCCATCTGTGCCATTTTCTTGCAACAGCTAACAATGTGGCCCACTGTTTCTTCAGCTTCTTAGCAGAGGTGGCATTTGCTGTCTACGTCTGTCTTCTCGATTCTGGTTTTACATGCATTTCATTTTAAGGCTTAGTATTGGGTATCTGTCTCTTTCTTCAACTTTTCTGCTCTTAGCTCTTGCCAAGTCTTGGGCTGTGTATTTTGCCTGCTTTCTTTCTTTCTTTCTTTTTTTTAATCCTGGCAATATGCTGTCCTTGGAGTTATCTGAGCTTGGAGACAGGCAAAAGACTAGCAGAGCACGTTCATGAATACCCCACTAGCAATCCGAAGACACAAAGAAAACTCCTCAATTTCACAACACAGCGTTAACTCAAGCTTCAACTGGGAAACTATGAACAACCTAGATCAGACTAAATCCCAAAATGCTAGGGGATTCTTGGAAGCTTGTCCTTAAGACAAAGCAGCCATCAACAGGCTCATATTATACATTTATGCATCATTCAAAACAGACGATGAAAAGCTAAAAAGATTTTTTTTTAGAATACCTCCTTGCCAGGAATTAATATCCAGATAACCAGGGATTAACACCAGTAGCAACATTAAATAAACCATCAACCAGTCAACAATATCCTAATTAGGAATCGCCAACTCAGACAAACAATCAAGCAGTGAATAGTCTAATTAAGGAGAAAAGAGAACCCCCATCAGCACGAATGGGCAAAATACTGTATACAACAAATATAGCAAGATAATATAAAGGAGAACAAATCCCATTCCCTTCCAACACTTAAGATGTTATTTAGCCTGATAATGAAGTATCTGCATTAAAATAACCGATCTCAGAAAGCACCAAGGACTTCACAATTCCACCCTGACATACTGTATTTTTCGGACTATAAGGCACACTGGATCGTAAGATGCACTTAGAAGGAAAACAAGAACAAAAAATAGGTTTTGCCTCCCTGATGTCCAAAAAGCACTCTGCAGGTGTTCTGACCCAAAATTTGTTCCAAGGAAACAAAAACCAAATGGAGGTAACAGTAAAACCTTTTCATGATTCTTTATGAATTCCGTTCCTTCCTGGTTAAAAGGCTGTTTCAAACTAATGGTCTCTGATAAGAACGAGCCTTGCCAAGGTGGTGCAAGGCTGCCAAGAACACTAGATAAAGTTGCTAAGAAATATTTCAAACACCAATCAAGTCTCCAAATGTCTCCAAACACCAATCAAGATACTCCAACGTCCACAAGACTTGAGTGCAAAAACTTCTTTGCTTCCTGCAAAGAACTGCAGTTTCTCAGCTGGCTTTTATCTCTTAAGGGAGGGGCCATTACCTTGTAGCCTTACTCCTGAGTCGCCCATGCTGCTGCAGCTGCTCTTTCCTTCGAGCAGCCCTGCGCGCACGCACACTGGGCACAGGCTCCTCGGGGGCCTCTTCATCACTGCTGCCAGCCTTCACAATCTCTGAAGGCAGCACTCCGCTCCCTGATGGTCCTGGCCCCATCCCCGCATCACACGCAGGCCCCTCATCTGAGTCCTCGCTCTCCGAGACCTCAGCCGTCCGCACCTGCTGCCAGCAAATCACAACAGTAGGCCAAAAACGGGCCCGTTGTTGGCCTCTGGAGGCCTCCGCAGGTTCCATTTTTGTCCTCCTGGGGAAGCCGAAAACAGGATGTGCGGAGGCCTCCTGTTCTGACCCAAGCCTCGTTCAAATCAAACAAACACAAATTGTTCATAAAAACAAACCTCTTTTACTCCGGCGCTGTGAATTCTACGCATTCAGAGCCAAGAATAATTTCAAATTAATTGTCCCAGATAAGAGCCAGCCCTTTCAAGGTTGCGAAAGGCTGCCAAGAACGAAAGACTAATTGCAGATCGATATCCAAATCCAGAAGTTTCCAAAAACAAACCAGAGGACGAGAACTCTTGAGCATAAAGAACTACTTTGCTTCCTGCAAAGAAGCCAACCCCGAAGGCTAGTTTTTATCCCTTATGGGAGGGGCCATCACCTTCCAGCCTTACTCCCGAGTCGCCTTTCCTTTGAGCAGCCCTGCGCACACGCGCACTGAGCACAGGATCCCTGGGTCCCTCTTTGTCACTGTTGCCAGACTCCACAACCTCCGAAGGCAGCACCCCACTGTCCGATAGTCTTGGCCCCATCCCTGCATCACATGCAGGCCCTTCATCCAAGTCCTCGCTGTCAAGAGACCTCAGCCGTCCGTACCTGCTGCTGGTGAACCATAACACTTCCAGAGGCTAAAAACTAGCCTGTTTTGGCCTGCAGATTACTTCTGGACACCGGGGAGGACAAAACGGGGACCCGCAGAGGCCAAAAACAGGCCCATATTAGCTATATAAGACGCACAGACATTTCACCCACTTTTTGGGGGTGGGGGAGTGTGTCTTACAGTCCAAAAAATACGGTGTGTGTGTGTGTGTGTGTGTGTATATAAATACAATACACCATGGCAGTCATGGTGATAATTAGTTTCCTTGAAGGGTTCCTCTCTTTTTGGACAAAATCTAAATTGTATCAAAAGCAATCGCAATCCCACAATAGAACAGGAACCAACACTATGCTTCAGAATGCTAACTGTTAATTAATGGAGGTAATTGGACTAAGCTGTGGTATTCACAACTTCACTGTGCCAAGAGACATCAGATCTGTCACAGCAAGAACAGAAAGCTGGATTAAATTGGCCCTTGATCTTACCTTCTTATGCTGTTTGCACAGATATCTAATCATTGCAAAATCCTGCTGAAATTAATGTAGGAATACTTTTTCAGAAACATGACGAAAATGAAGTCAGCTATCAGGTTATTTTAATTAAGGAATATTTTGCTGCTGGTAATTTAAGAGCCAAAATATTGTTAACTACTTAATGCATTCAGCCTTACCCTAAATATTAAGGCAATGGTCTGGCGAGTCTGAAGGTATTTTTCAGATGACAGTTGCATGTGTGTTTTGATGACATCAGCAGGCTGAGTAGCTAATGAGGCCAGAATCCCAGCCACAGTTCCACAACCAAAGTTCATAAGTGGTGCAACGGTTGTATCTAGTTGGCCTGGAAAACAGCAAGCAAATCCATAAAGTTGTTTTATAATTAATTGCTCCAAAGAATAAGTAGAACCAAATCCTTTATGTCACATCATAGGCAAGACTAATTTAGAGTCAGTATTTTAGAAAACCCAAAATTCAAACTGAAAAGGAGTATAATTGGAAAATGAAGTGAAGATGGATTTCTGAAGGCCCTGAACTACACACCAAAATTATGACAATCCTAGCAAAATGTTCCATGTTTTGAAAATGGCAAAACTACTGCAAACATTTGAACATACAGTATCATGTTTGCTTCACTCCTATTTATGTAGTTAAGAAAAATTCTTTTCAGCATCATTTTCCTCTTACATTCACCAGCTGTGATTAGGTACACAAATAAGAAACAAATTAAATTCCAGAAAGTTATATGACAATTCGGTTTAAATTTACATTATTAATTCTACATTCCTGAAAAATAACTGTTATAAAATTTCTAATATTGCTTGAACATAAAGATCAATATTAGAGTCAAAGGACATACAGGTACCTCCTTTTTTCAACCTCTAAACAGCATGTCTTGTGTGAGAATTGTTATGTCTAAAGCATTCAAACTGAAACACGATTAATTTTTACATTCTTTATACCAAGCCACTCATTCTTCCCAATGGCTAAAAGATTCACGGATCCAGAATTATTATGCTACAAAAACAAAGGTTATGATTTAGAACACCAAAGAGAAGCATAACCTGTGTGGACTCAAAGAATATTCAGTTTTGGGCAATTTAAAACCTAAGAACAATTACAAGGTACTGGTTTTATGGAACAAGCGACATATAAAAAGGACATTTAAAGATAAAGATGTAAAAGATTTCTTGCCACAAAATCTCATATGGAAACTATTTAATCGATCCTAAATGCTACAGAAGAAGCCACAGAACCTGTTCACTTACCATAGGATGCAAGCTTTTGGGTCTGTGTGTAGAACATCAGATAGATGCCAGAAAAAGGGGCGTCACGAAGAAGTGTTGCTGACAGGCCACTAAACAAACCCCGGGCTCCTTCTGACCGATAGATATTTCTCAAGGCTCCATACACACTTTCATAGCTGTATTTTCCACTCTGTAAATCAAATGTAATTTATCAAAGTGAACTTCTGCCAAACCTTAAAATAAATAAGGAGCAGAAAAAGGTTCTACGTTACAAACTATCATATTGGAACCATTATATATGGAAGCAATTTGTTATGTTAGAAGGATTTATATCAGAGATGTTTACAAAATCATGGCATTAATATTCCTGACGGTTTCTGATATTGCTAAGCTTATTCTATGGTGATTTTTTTTAGTTGTTGCTATAAGTTGCTTAGAGTTGGAAAGAGTAAAGTAACACAAAAGGATTAGAAGTATATAAATAACATTTTCCAATAAAAAAGTAAGTAATTCCTCACCTCATATCGTGTTTTTACTACTGTGATGGGTAACATACAAATAACAGCTACAGTTCGTGAAGTTGCACCCAAAAGAACTGATTCCAAAGCAGTAGGAGAGCGTTCCCAGAAAAAATGATGTTTTATCATATATAAGGTGCTGAAGTAAATCCCAACTCCTGGAATGCATCGTGCAAAGGACTGCAAAGAGATGGCAAGCAGAATACACAAAGAGAGAAAGACAATCATGCAAAGAGACAAATCTAAGGATATTTATTGGCAATTTTTTAATTTTTATTTCCAAAGAAGTGAGGCACAATATATTTTTTCCCCAATTTAATAATGTTGCATTTCATACAAGAAACTCAAGAAAGTTGTATGAAGTACGATAGGCCGGGCATTGGCCAAAGGCAACTTGTCTAAAGTCATTTCATCAGCTCCAAAAGTGAAGTGGAGATTTGAACTTCCACGGTCTTTAGCTCTAATCAGATATTTCAGCTCCTGTATCTAAATTTCAAGCTTCAAAAACCAGGGCACTTTTGTCACAATGCCCTTAATCAAACTAAAGGAATCACAGAAGACATGAGTGAGGAAAAATTTGCACCTTTGGGAAAGAGAATACTAATCAATACTTTTAACAATATGTATGATCAAATAAAGCAGTATTGGAATCTAATCACCAGAGAGATATGTTCCCATATTGTGATTAAATGGGTACTGTCAAATGAATTACACTTCCATATAATCCAAATAACCAGAAATTTATGTTTGTGAGAAACAGCTGAAACATTCTGTGGCCATGTTCACTCAGCGTGTGGTCTAAAAGTTGGTTAGACTGTAGCTTAGAGTATGGCAGGAACCTGGCCATTGTTTCAGCATAAAAGAACCTGGTTTATCATGGTTTACTCTGATCACATATAGTTTACTTGGATCTCTACATCACCTGAGCATTCACTTTCAGACTTCCAAATTCTATTTTGAAAGCTCTATGGCCACTGTTATCACTTGGCTCAACAATGTTCAAAGAAATGTTACTTTGAGCCACTGTTGGATATATTCCTGAATTGGTTGCTACTAGCTTTTAGTGGCAAGGATTAAGGTTTCTTATGGATTCAAATCAAAATAAGCTCACTCCCAAAAATCCAATTCAAGCAAAAAAAAAAAGGTCACACTACTTATTAGAGAAAACTCACGGGAGAAGCACCTTTCCACAGCCCAAATATGCTTTCTGTATGAGCGAGTTTGAAGAGTAGAGGTATCATCTTAATACGACCTGATCTGGGGGGGGAAAATATATATTAGATATTAGAAACAGGTGAAGCTCAACAACCATTTATTACAGCTTCTCCACCAGGGGACCTTCTGAATAACAGCCTCCTTACCCCACTATCCCCACCCCCCTCCATAAATACCACCAGCAAATGTACTGGCTGTAATTATGAGATTGAAAATTTAACCCCACTGGAAGGTTCCCAGTTCAGAAACATTCTCTACCAAAATAGTTGATACCATATGGAAGCCGTTCTTGAAACCCAGCAACTTCTATATGCACTGGGACCATAACATAATTCCGATCCAGCATTGGTAAAGATCCACTGGAGACCAAGACACTTTTTTCTGAAGTTAAAATGAGTTTTTATCTACTGATTCCCAATGCCACCATTGGAGAAAAATGCAAATTTTGGCTATTTATTCCACTACAAGCAACCATGTAGAGAAACTATCTTCCTGAATGTAGGAGTAACTCAGATATGCTAGCTAAATGTTTTTCTCTTTGCACAACTGAGTTGAGATTCATCAATAAAGCCAGCCTGTACTCAGGCAAGGCATAACACCAACTTTTCCTATAAGAAATTGCAATAGCACTTATATACCGCTTCACAATGCTTTTACAGCCCTCTCTAAGCAGTTTACAGAGTCAACATTTTGCTCTGAGTCCTCATTTTACCAAACTCAGAAGGATGAAAGTCTGAATCAACTTTGAGCCGTTAGGATTAAACTCCTGACCATTGGCAGAGTCAACCTGCAATACTGAATTCTAACCATTGCACCACCAGGACTTCTAACGCATACCTTTTATTCAGTAAAACCCAAATATGGATGTTTTCACTTGTAAAACCTAGGACTGTACTTTGCCTGTCTCATTGTTATATCAGTTTCACCCTTTCACGTCTTGATTTTAGCCCAGAGCTTTAAGGCCAACAGCAAAAGAATCTCCAGTAAATATTTGAAATACTTGCCCACTGACAGTTGACTGCAAAGTCTGCATCCTAGTTTTAAGCAAGTCAAGAGGCTGGAAGAGCAGGGTGGAGCAGGTTCCACTGATTGAACCACAAAAAAAGGCTTTTAGTACAGGATGCATCTTGGAAGAAAAACAAACAAAATTAGATTGTATGCACAGTCAAAAATTAAAGCTATACATTTTTTTACTAACCGTATTCCAGACTTTCTAGTCATAAAAATAAAGATTAGATTAGGTAATATTTAATAAGTATAAGTAATGCCGCTATAGAGCACTGCACATCAGAACTAGACACAAGAACAGTTTTTTCCCGAAAGCCACCACTCTGCTAAACAAATAATTCCCTCAACACTGTCCAACTGTTTACAAAGTCTGCACTACTATTACTATTAATCTTGTCACTCCTTATCACCCATCCCCTCCCACTTGTGACTGTATGACTGTAACTTTGTCGCTTGTATCCTTACGATTTATATTGACTGTTTCCTAGTATGATTTGATTGCTTATTGTACCCTATGACTATCATTAAATGTTGTACCTGATGATTCTTGACTCTTGGTGAAGGTATCTTTTCTTTTATGGACACTATAGCATCGTTTTGAGGATAGGAGTTGAAACAGTTTATGTCCAGGATGTGAGGGGTACGTAAATATTTTCACAGCCCTCTTTTTGACTCGTGCAGTATTCAGGTCCTCCATGGAAGGCAGGTTGGTAGTAATTGTTTTTTCTGCAGTCCTAATGACTCTCTGGAGTCTGTGTCTGTCTTGTTGGGTTGCGGAACCAAACCAGACAGTTATAGAGTGGCACACCGTGACCAACAGCCCGGGGCCTTGCGTAGCTGGCCAAGCCGCGGCGATCGCTTGTGGGGCGGTCATTGTGCTTCCGAAGCCCACGGCGCTCTTTCCTGCCACCCAGCCTCGCCCCGGGGAAGGAAGAGGAACAGCTGGGCCCAGTGCCTCGATGCGCAGAAGGCAGAGGAAAGGAAAAGAGAGCAGTGGAAATCTATGGGCCGGTCCTTGGGACGGAAGAGCCACTGCTGCTAGCAAAGCCCCACCACTAGCTCTGGGGATAAAAGGCAGGAGACGGAGATGAATAGATGTGACAGACAACTAATCATCTCCCAGCCGGATGGACTTGTTAGCCTGCTGTGTGAGAGAGAAACATTTTGCTGGGGTCCTGGCGCTCCTAAATAAAGGAATCCTTGATTTAAATACAGAGGGTTTGTCATGTTTGGGGAGCTGGGTCATAACACACATAAACTGAATGGCATTCTCCATCTCTGATCATCCCAAAGTTGATCTAGATAACTTCAGTGCCAAAGTCAAACGGTCACTAAAGAAACAGTTGCAAGTTGAGGACTACCTGTATTTTTATGGACTCTTTACGTTCATGTCAAGGGAAGCTACTGGAAAGAAGCAAAGGATTGGAATGAGGGTTCTTCCGTTTGATAGCATCGGGGTCCTACCTGCCTTCAATCCGAGCCTTTTCAAATCTTCTTGATAAGCCTTCGTGGCCGCTTCCTCCATGGCTGCAAAGTCCTTTGCCATTTTTTCGTCCACTTTCGCCTTGTCCAAGCTTTTCTGTTTAATCTGCAATTTAAAAAGAGGATGCAACAGGAATGCGTGACGCAGGGTTTCAAACAACAACATTCTGTTTCGGTTGAAGGAGGTGGTTTTGCGTTACCTCGCTAATTTTCTTTACCACATTTTCCTTGTGGTTCTTTCCTCTTTCGTGGAAATCGATGCTCTGATAAAAAGAAAGAAAAAAGGATTCTTAAACTAAAGAAAAATTAAACTTTACAACTATGTGTAAGATACAGAAGGCATTACATCTCCCTGAGGCAGCTGAGGTAAATATTTCAACCTTCAAACCCTGTTTGAAGAACGTCTATCCTGTCAAAGAACCTGACCAGGAATGGTTTCAACTGCAATCATATCAATGATATTTTATTTCTGCAGGCACTTTAGGTGATTTTAAAAGATGCCCTAAACCGTATAAATTTGTATGAGGATTTTTTGAGTTCTTAAATAAAGGTGTCACTGAAAAGAACAAGCAAGGTTCTTTTAGGTTCCAACTAAATCTGAAGATATAAAACATTAAACACACAGGCATTAGTTTATATTGCCTGCATTTATTCTACTCCGCCAGCCACAGGAAAAAGGCTAGGAAACAAACAACATATCAAATGTTGACCCTCTGATGAAACTTAAATTTAAAATGTTATAACCCAAATCCCAGAAACTTAGATTTAATCAGAAATCCATCGTACCGGTTCGTTGTCTGTTATCCAGCACTTGCAATAATCACAGAATTTCTTGGGCTGAGATTTCCAGTAATCGGCCCTGGAAAAAAAGATATTGGAAAGAAAACTATAGGACTTCTTAAAAATAAGAAAAAGATCTAATGGTCGGTCCATCAAGTTTATTTGCCCTTTGACTTTACCTGTTTTTTTGTTTTCTTTTAAATTAATTAAAAATTATGTATGTATACGAATATACACACACACATACACACACACACACACATATGTATAATTTTTGTCAGATGTGATGTTGTGATGAACGTGTATTTATCCCAAGCATGTTTAAACTCAGTTTTTGATCGATTGACCTACTATCTCTACCGGAAGTTGGTTCCAAGCTTCAGCTGCTTTTTCTGTAAAGCCATACTTTCTAACATGACTTTTGAACTTCCTTCCTGTCAGTTTCAGGTTGCGCCTCTATGTTGATTTTTGCTTAATATTGAAAATACTGCACTTATTATGTATTGTACTGTATTACATTAGGCTGTTATTAATTATATTATGTTACGCTGTTAGAGCGTGTTAATAGCAATATACAAAATACTAATGCTCTAATGCAGGGGTCCCCAACCACCGGTCCGCGGACCGGTACCGTCCGTGGAACAAGTCCTACGGCGCTGGCTTGCTAGGCGCCGCCATCTTTTTGATGAAAAAGTGCTTCCAGTGAGCTTTTCCGGGTAGAAAGCTCACCGGAAGCACTTTTTCATCAAAAAGATGGCGGCGCCAGCTATGCCGGTACCGGGCCGCGCCATAAAAAAGGTTGGGGATACCGGGCCGCGGCGTAAAAAATGTTGGGGATCACTGCTCTAATGGTCATTTGGAAAAATCCTTTCTTAGTGAGCACCTAGAAGCCAAGTGGAACATACATGCCAAATTTCAAGTTTGTAGGCTTTACGGTTCTGGAGATTTTGTGATGATGCGTGAGGGGTATTTAGCTTATATATATTTATATAGAGAGGGGGGGAGGGAGGGAGGGAGGGAGGGAGAGAGGGAGATTATAATTATATATTAGGCTGTTTATTATATTTATATTATATGATATATTACATCACATAATATTATATTAGGCTATTATATTGTGTTATGTTGTATTAGGCTGTTATATATTATATGTTAACATTAGGCTAAGATATTAAGCTAAGATATTAAGCTATGATATGTTATATTAGGCTTTTATTATATTTATGTTACATTACATTTATATTATTTGATGCATTACATTATATTATATCACATCATATAATATTATATTAGGCTATTATATGGTGTTATATTAGGCTGTTTTTATATATTATATTATGTTAATATTATATTAAGCTGTTAAGCTATGATATTATGTTATATTATATTTATGTTACATTACATTTATATTATTTGATGTATTACATTATATCACATCATATAATATTATATTAGGCTATTATATTGTGTTATATGTTATATTAGGTTATTATATATTATATTATGTTTATTATATTAGGCTGTAATTTATATATATATATATATATAACTAGATTATAAAGCAATTGTAATCCTAAATACATCCTTCTATTATTAAAACCATGGAAACCCAATTCAAGAGGCGGGGGGCGGGGAGAGGGCTGGGGATCGGAGAAGGGGCGAGACGGGCACTCACATGGCTTCCCTTCCCGGGCGGAGGAGGAGGAGGAGGAGGAGGAGGAAGGGCAGCGACGGCGCCCGCGGCCGACCAGCCGAAGCAGGAACTGGGGGGCCGCGAAGGGGCGGCGCGCTTTGGTGACGTCACGACCGCGCCGCGCGCAGGGGGAGTAGGAAGAAGAGGAGGGGGACGGCGGCCTGGCAGGGCCAATCCGGGCGGCGTTCTCGCCCCTGAGGCGGAGCGGGAGGCCGGCGCTCGGCGGCGTCTCGGGGCTTTCCAAGCCGGGGTTGCTCGGGGAGGACAGGGGGGTTGGAGGGGCACAGAGGCCCCAAAGCAGCTTTTCTGAAACCCCTGAAAGACCCCCAATCTCTCCCCTCCCCACCATTCCTGGCTGGGGGCTCAAGGGGGAGCCCTCGGTCCCCAAATGGGGGGACACAACCTGCAGAAAACTCACTAAACTCATCCCATAAATAGGGCTCATTTCCTTCCTTCCTTCCTTCCTCTTTCTTTCTTTTCCTTTTTCTTTCTTTTCCTTCCTTCCCTTTCTCTTTTCTTCCATTGTGATCCTTCTCTTTTCTCTTTCCTTCCTTCCCTCCATCTTCTCCTTCCTTCCATTTTTCCTTCCTTTCTTTCTTTTCCTTTTCCTTTTCCTTTCTTTTCCTTCCCTTTCTCTTTCCTTCCATCGTGATCCTTCCTTCTCTTTCCTCTTCTCTTTCCTTTCTTCCTTCCATCTTCTCCTTCCTTCCATCTTTCCTTCCTTTCTTCTTTTCTTCCCTTTTTCTTTCTGTCCATCTTGATCCTTTTCTTTCCTCTTTCCTTCCTTCCTTCCTTTCTTCTTTCTTTTCCTTCCTTTCTTTTCCTTCCATCGTGATCCTTTCTTTTCCTTCCTTCTTTCTTTCCTTCCCTCCATCTTTTCCTTCCTTCCCTCCATCTTCTTCCTTCCATTTTTCCTTCCTTTCTTTTCCTTTTCCTTTCTTTTCCTTCCCTTTCTCTTTCCTTCCATCGTGATCCTTCCTTCTCTTTCCTCTTCTCTTTCCTTTCTTCCTTCCATCTTCTCCTTCCATCTTTCCTTCCTTTCTTCTTCCCTTTTTCTTTCTGTCCATCTTGATCCTTTTCTTTCCTCTTTCCTTCCTTCCTTCCTTTCTCTTTCTTTTCCTTCCCTTTCTCTTTCCTTCCATCGTGATCCTTCCTTTTCTTTCTCTTTCCTTCCCTCCATCTTTTCCTTCCTTCCCTCCTTTCCTTCCATCTCCATCTTTTCCTTCCCTTTCTCTTTCCTTCCATCATGATCCTTCCTTTTCTTTCCTCTTTTTCCATCTTTTCTTTCCTTCCATCTCCGTCTTTTCCTTCCTTCCATCTTTCCTTTCTTTTCCTTCCTTCCCTTTCTCTTTTCTTCCATCTTTCCCTTCCTTTTTTTCCTTCCTTCCCTTTTTCTTTCCTTTCATCTTGATTCTTCCTCTTCTTTCCTCTTAACTTCTCTTTCCTTCTTTCATTCCATTCTTCTTCTTTCCCTTCCTTCCTCTCTTCCTTCCTTCCCTTTCTCTTCGATCTTGAGCCTTCCTTCTCTTTCCTTTCTTCCTTCTTTTCTCTTTCCTTTCTTCCTTCCATCTCGATCCTTCCTTGGGATGGAAGAGCCGCCGCTGCTAGCAAAGCCCACCCTAGCTCTGGGGATAAAAGGCAGGGGGCGGAGAGGAATAGATGTGGCAGACAACTATTCATCTCCCGGATGGACAGACTTGTTAGCCTGCGGTGAGAGAGAAACTTTTTGCCGGGGCTGCCAGCATCCTAATTAAAGGAATCTCTGAGCTCACTTCAGAGGGTTCCACGTGTTTGGGCAGCTGGGTCAGAACACAAGGGGGGGGGGGGAGGGGGGGGGGGTATAAAATTTAATAAATTAAAAATATTAGAGTTTTGTGAATTCGGAGTTAAGTCACAAGTCTGGGGGAATCTAATCTAACTAATGGCCAGCACTTAAACTGATGCTAGATAAAGAGTTAACAGAATTAAAGAGTGGTTGAGCTTGGAACATTTGTGGACACGTAACGATTCTAGGCTAAGTCCTCCCTTGACTCCTTCCGCCAGGCATTGCCTGCTCTTCTACAACGACAGATGAATTCTAAAACTGTAGCGTTAGTGGTATGTTCGATTCCCATTATTCCCAGATTCCATATTTGTGAATTTCACCTACACGGTCATTTGCAGAAGTGCGCAGAACAAGGGATGGTGGAAATCAAGTCGCCCAACCACACGTTCCCAGCTCAAGTCAAACGAGGTGACCCTCTGCCGCCTTATTTCAGCTCTCGTGCAACAAGATTTCTTAGTGCAATTAAAACATTTAATAGCAACATTATATTCCCGGCAAATCTTTGGTTTTTCCATTCTTAGCTTCCGTGCTTTCAGGGGTATTTGAAAATAGAGTTGGTGTCCCTTTTAGAACAGTGATGGTGAACCTTTTTGTTGTGGTGTGCTGAAAGCATGTGTGGGCATGTACCGGCACCCACAATGCAATGTGCCCCGCCTGCGCATGCACGCTCAACAACCCCTGCCCTGCCCTCTTACCCGCATTGCACACGCGTGCGCCTCCCAGCTGATTTTTGGCCTATTTGAGGCTGTTTTCGCCCTCCTGGAGGCTCGAGGGAAGCCTCTGCAGCCTTGGGAGGCCGAAAAATGGGCCCGTTTTGGCACTTCTGGTATTTCCGGAAGGCCCATTTTTCGGCCCCCCGAGGCTGCAGAAGCTTTCCTCGTCCTCCGGGAGGGCTAAAGCCTCAAATGGGCTGAAAATCACCTGGGAGGTGCGCGCATGCGCAGTGCAGGTAAGTTTGGCTGGGGCTTGCGTGCCCGCACAAATGACTGCGTGACACCTGTGGCACACATGCCATTGGTTCACCATCACGGTTTTAGAATATCCATTAACAGAAGCAGAAAAAGTTTAAAACTGCAATATACTTGGCTTTTACATTGAAACCATTTCAGGGATTGTGACTTGAAAACAGTAGGGGATCATCCCTAATTTAATATTTCTACTAACATAGACCCAAATAAGATCAAAAGTTACCTTGTTTGTACAGTTTGTGTATAAAACGGAATGACCATTTTCAAGAATGCATTGGACGTTCTTTGAAATGTATGTTCTCTTTCACTGGAGCAAAATGTAGTAGTATATATACAACAGTTACTAACAAAGTTTTCAGATGTATTCAGTCATGGGTAACAAATAGCTTAAAGCCCGTTAAAAATTAACATTAGTTTTGTTGTAGTTGGTGTCTAGCAACACTCGGATATATTCAAATAACCGTCTTGACATAAATCAGTTTTCTCTAATTGCTATTCAAAGCTTTTACACAGAGACCTAAAAATACTTGAAACTGAAGAAGAAGAAAAGCAACTATTGGGTTAAAAAAAACAAAACAGGTAAGTAAGAAAGGAAGTTGGATGATCTTGTATGAAAAAAGTACTTTTTATTATTTTATTTATTATTTTACCATTTTAATGATGCAATGGGGCTCACGTTTAATACAATACTGCCTTTAGAAATATTTGCTGAAACTTACAGTGAAGAGAAAGTATATTTGATTATTCATGTATTAACTGCAGCTAAAATTGTATTCACTCAAAATTGGAAAAGCGAAGAGATTCTTACTGATGAAAATGTGATTAGGAAAATATTAGAATGTGCAGAAATGAATAGATTTAATAGACTTGCAATTAAAGAGAAGGAACAAACTGAATATTATAAGATATGGGAACTATTTTATTGATGGCTAGAGAAAAAAAATATGAAAGAGAGAAATAGTTAATAGATTAATGAAATATAGAAAATAGATTTATAGAATTAAACATGTTAGGAAGAGGAGTGCTATAGTAATAGAGATATTAAGTATATTAATAAGAATAAGATAAGAATAGAGAATACTAAAGTAATGAACATGGAAGTAAATTTTAATTGTTATTGCACAAGATATTTGTATCCAGATGACACACAGTTAAATGGAAGATGCACTTTAAATAAAAAATTTAAAAAATTACAAAAAGAAATATTTGCAGAGCTGGGCTCTCAGAATTCCCAAACTATCTTTTAAAGGAAGGAAATTGCTTCTGTGGAGCCAGGCAGGATTCAACCCTGCTTGATTCCACCAGAAGATCCATTATGTTGAATTTTACAGATTGCCTTTAAGCATGTTTTAAAATTGAGAGCACTGCAATAAAATGATATGCTACCATTCCTTCCCTTTTACTGTTTTTTCATTGGTAAAACTAGTCTTTGAAGAATTGTTCTTTGCAATGAAAGGGTTATCAAAATAATTAGGATCAATTTATTTAACTTTGATACCAAATGTAATTAAGAGAACATTACTGTTTTTTTAATGTGTGTTTCTCATTGCATTGTATGTTATCTAACTATCAAGAAACAGAGGTTTCTAATTAGCCTAATCAATTTGATTAAAAGGCAAGCACTTTCACAGCTTTTAATAAAATGGGTTTTTGTCTGAAAAAGTGCTACCAGACTCTTGATTTACTGATAAAAATAATGATGTGGGAACAACACATGGCAATAAATTTTAATAGAAAACAAAACCCTTTATTTCTATCCAGTTTTCCTCTTGAATCAAAGCATCTGCTGGATCCTGAAACCAGAATGCCAAATAAAGCCCAAGAGGTAAGCCAAAAATATTTTATTTTGTCAGAATCCTTCTTTGGAATCAAACCCGTCTAATTATTTTAAGTATGAGACCAGCATTCTGGATGCCAAAGTTTTGAGCTGAATTTGTGGCTGGCAAACGGTAGTCTGGTGCCATCAAAATAATTTTGCATTCATGTAAATCTTCCAGGTCTTTCCCTCAGGTTTTTCACTAATCCTTTCAGAAAATATTAAGAAATACTACATAAGAAAAATGAGTTTTTCTACAAAAAATATTTAAAAGTTTGGGTTGGTTTTTTTTTACTTTTACTGCCCCTGCTCCTGTTCAAGCAGAGGCACTAACAGTAAAAAAAAAAAAAACATTTCTTCGTATTTTTTAAATTATTCTAGTGTTTTGAGACTTACAGAATGCATTCTATGTTCAGGGATCTCCAACCTTGACAACTTTAAGACTTGTGGACTTCAACTCCCAGAATTCCTCCTCCAGTCATGTTAGCTCAGGAATTCTGGGAGTTGAAGTCCACAAGTCTTAAACTTGCCAAGTTTGAAGACCCTTATAACATGGTGTTTATACAGTGTTAATTAAAGATTATTAACACTCTAATCCTTGGACCATTAAAGGAGGAAAGGGAAGGGAAAGGAAAGGAAAGGAAAGGAAAGGAAAAGAGAGGAGAGGAGAGGAGAGGAAAGGAAAGGAAAGGAAAGAAGAGAGGAAAGGAAAGGAAAGGAAAGGAAAGGAAAGGAAAGGAAAGGAAAGGAAAGGAAAGGAAAGGAAAGGAAAAGAGAGGAGAGGAGAGGAAAGGAAAGGAAAGGAAAGGAAAGGAAAGGAGAGGAGAGGAGAGGAGAGGAGAGGAGAGGAGAGGAAAGGAAAGGAAAGGAAAGGAAAGGAAAGGAAGGAAAGGAAAGGAGGAAGGGAAAGGGAAGATGAATGGAAAGGAAAGGAAGAGGGAGGGAAGGGAAGGGAGGAAAGGAAGGGAGAGGGAAGGGAAGGGAAGGAAAGGATGGTCGAGATGGAAGGAAAAGGAAGGAAGGAAGAAAAAAGCAGTGCTAATTAAAATTTAAATATCAATGTTAATGAGCTTAAGATTGCACAAATACTTTGATGCTATTTGCAGCAGGTTTTTTTTAATATTATATTTAAATTCTGGATATTTTTTTTCTAAAAAAAAAGAAGTAAGGAGAACAGAAAACAATTCATTTAAATTCATGTTTTTCAAACTCGGCAACTTTTAAGATGTATGGATTTCTACTCTCAGAATTCCCCAGCCAGTATGGTGGCTAGAGAATCCTGGGAGTTGAAGTCCACAAGTCTGAAAAGTCCCCAAGTTTGAAAAAAAATTGATTTGAATGTTAAAAAAGCAGGGAGTGGTTTTGATTCTTCATACCTCTGCTTTTATGATAGGCTTATCTGTCAAAATTGCATATTTATGGACTTGTCTGTTAAAGTTAAGCTTGGTAGACTATATGGTAGTAGGCTTGAGAAAGTTGTAAAAGTTATATATTGGCTTGAATGAGTGGAGACATAAGAGATCCTGATTTATAGATGCATTCTCTCTTTGCTTTTATCCTTTACTTGGTCAGGATGTAACCCCACCTTAGAAAAACCCTTAACAGGAATATATTATGTCATTCCAGCTCTAAGACTTTGGTGTTTGGGGAATAAAGGAAGTGCAGTTCTGATTTTGACACATTTTTGACTCCCATCAAGTGCCTGACCATGTTCTACGGATGTCATATCAATTACTAGGATGCTGTCATCAATCTCCAGTCCCTCAGAGACCTTGGCAAGCAACTGAGCTTCGAGTGGCCAATGGTGGCTTATGAACTGGGATTCACTCGGGCTGAAATTAGCCAGATCCATGCCCTCACCCCAGAGAAGAGGAGTCAGGCTCAGAAGATGCTGGAACACTGGTAAGAGAATCCTGACAAAATACAAAACAAATCCAAAGCCTTTGGCTTCGGCATAAGATCTTGAGAGCTATACTGATTATCTTCCAATTCATCTAGAAATATCCTGATCCAAGGTTGACAGGTGGGCGGTGGATAATGGATGAAATGGATGGATGGATGGTGAATGGATGGATGGATGGATGGAAGGGTGAATGGAAGGGTGGGTGCATGGATGGAAAGGTGGATGGATGGGTGGTGAATGGATGGATAGATGGAAGGAAAGGTGGGTGGATGGAAGGGTGAATGGAAGGGTGGGTGCATGGATGGAAAGGTGGATGGATGGGTGGTGAATGGATGGATAGATGGAAGGAAGGATGGATGGATGGATGGATGGATGGAAGGGTGAATGGAAGGGTGGGTGCATGGATGGAAAGGTGGATGGATGGGTGGTGAATGGATGGATAGATGGAAGGGTGAATGGAAGGGTGGGTGCATGGATGTAAAGGTGGATGGATGGGTGGTGAATGGATGGATAGATGGAAGGAAGGATGGATGGATGGATGGATGGATGGAAGGGTGAATGGAAGGGTGGGTGCATGGATGGAAAGGTGGATGGATGGGTGGTGAATGGATGGATAGATGGAAGGAAGGATGGATGGATGGATGGATGGATGGAAGGGTGAATGGAAGGGTGGGTGCATGGATGGAAAGGTGGATGGATGGGTGGTGAATGGATGGATAGATGGAAGGGTGAATGGAAGGGTGGGTGCATGGATGTAAAGGTGGATGGATGGGTGGTGAATGGATGGATAGATGGAAGGAAGGGTGGGTGGATGGATGGATGGATGGAAGGGTGAATGGAAGGGTGGGTGCATGGATGGAAAGGTGGATGGATGGGTGGTGAATGGATGGATAGATGGAAGGGTGAATGGAAGGGTGGGTGCATGGATGGAAAGGTGGATGGATGGGTGGTGAATGGATGGATAGATGGAAGGGTGAATGGAAGGGTGGGTGCATGGATGTAAAGGTGGATGGATGGGTGGTGAATGGATGGATAGATGGAAGGAAGGGTGGGTGGATGGATGGATGGATGGAAGGGTGAATGGAAGGGTGGGTGCATGGATGGAAAGGTGGATGGATGGGTGGTGGATGGATGGATAGATGGAAGGGTGAATGGAAGGGTGGGTGCATGGATGTAAAGGTGGATGGATGGGTGGTGAATGGATGGATAGATGGAAGGAAGGGTGGGTGGATGGATGGATGGATGGAAGGGTGAATGGAAGGGTGGGTGCATGGATGGAAAGGTGGATGGATGGGTGGTGAATGGATGGATGGATGGAAGGAAGGGTGAGTCGATGAACAGATGGGTGGGTGGGTGGATAGATGGATGGATGGTGAATTTGGTTGCTTTCTTGCAGACATTTCATGATCCACCTAGGTAACATCATCGGTGCTAGTAAGGAGTGAGGTTTGCCTTACTAGCACTGATGATGCTACCTAGTTGGGTCATGAAACATCTGCAAGAAAATAAGCCAGCTCAGAAAGCCCCAAGGACCCCACAGTCCTCTTCTTCCTCCTCTCCCACCCGCGCTTCTGGCACTGGTAATGTTCCCTAGGTGGGTAATGAAACGTCTGCAAAAAAGACAGCCGATCTGAGAGAGCACTGAGGGCTCCTCTCATAGTTCTCCATTTCTGAGTTTATGCTTCACAGGTCCTTTGTTACTTCTTTGAAAGAAAATCAACCTTGGAAAGGTATCGCCTGGTTTTACATTATTATTATTATTTTTTAAATTCTCTGATTTTACCAGCTTGCCTTAGAAACAGAGAACGGCCTTTTCAAATATTCCAGATGTGGAAAGCTTGACCTGATTAAAAGAAATTAGCTCCAGAAGGGAGTAAGTAGAGGAATATAGTGATTTTGAACATGGAAGAATGTTCGTTGCTCAACCAACCCGGAAGCCATCAATATAAATCCAGTTCTCTCTACTTTGCTAATTATCTTGAGGAAGAAGCCATGGGGATATTCTAATCTAAGCTGAGAAAAGGATTATGCCTGAGATGTAATCATTTTCAGAAGAGGAGGAGGAGGAGGGCTGTAGGGTCCTCTCTGAGCTTGGTTATTTTCTTTATTTTATTACCCAGCTAGGTAACATCATCAGTGCTAGCATACAGTGAGGTTTGCCTTACTAGCACTGATGATGTTACCTACGGTGTTTCCCCGAAAATAAGACTCTGTCTTATTTTATTTTATTTTTGACCACCAAAAAAGGCACCAGGTCTTATTTTCGGTAGATGTCATCCACTGACTCACCTCACTCATGTGCATCGCTCCCGGCCTCCTTTTCGCTGTCGGAGGCCTTCAGCAACTTTTTCTGCGACCGGCAAGGCTTTCCTGAAGGCCTCTGCAACCGATGACAGAGCTCAGGATCGATCCACGGCTTTGTTCTCAGCTCCAGAGGCCTTCAGGAAAGCCTGGCCAGCTTTGCCAGCTGCAGAAGAAGTGGGCCCCCAAGGCAGGTGTCGGGGGGGTGTCGGGGGCCTGGCTACAACTGTCCAAAGGTAAATACTAGGGCAGCTACTACATCACCCCATCCCCACCCTAGCTTAATTTTTACCCGTACCCTCTGGAGTGGGCAGGATCTTAATTAGGGCTTATTTTGGGGGTAGGGCTTATATTGGGCGCACGTGTAAAAATCAAGCTAGGACTTACTTTCAGGGTAGGTTGTATTTTTGGGGAAACAGGGCAGTTAGGCAATGAAATGTCTGCAATGAAACCACCAAGCCCAGAAAGCACCGAGGACCCCTCGTTTCAACCCCGAGCTACAAATATTCTCCTTTCTTAGAATGAAGCGAGGATAACTTGAAACGGCAAAAGGCCCAAAGACCTGGGGAGAAGAACAAAACTAAATGCCGTGTGCAAATAGGCGGCAGTGTCAATTTCCGAAATCAAATCAAATCAATAAAAATAAATACAGAGACAAGTTGAACGGTTGGGCACCTGCTTCCTTCTGCAATTTTTTTTTCTGGATCTGCTGGCCACCCCTATCCAGGTACGAACGATCGTGGGACAAAGCAAACAAGACCAAATTGCTTCAAGGGGCTTTGGAAAAATCAGGACGGCAGGATTTGTCCGAGAAGCTCCGTTGCCTTCACTGGGGCCATCAGAAGTTGAGCGATAAGGTGGAGCTGCCGTCGGCATTCCCCTTCCTCATCACCGTGTATAAGACGACGAACAACAAGGAGCGGCTCAAGAAAATTAACCAGCTTACTCATAGGTAAATCCTCCCATCAAGAGCTGAGCCAAGCTCAGCCAGGCTCTTTTCAAAAGTTAAGAATAGTTGAGTTTCCTTTGTTGTCCTTGCACTTCGTACAGTGAAATTAAATACCATCTTCAGTGTATATCATGACCATGAAAATAAAATACAAACATACCTCCTTCACATTCTATACAATTGAATTGAAACCCCTGATATTGCATTCATATTGCACTCTACAGTAGAATTCCATAGAGCTACTGCCCTGGGATGGAAGCTGTTTTTCAGCCAATTTGTCCTTGTTTTTATTGTCCTGTACTGTCTGCCAGATGGTAATTGTTTAAAAAAAAAAAGGGGTTCCCAGGATGAGATGGATCTTTGAGAATGTTTGGGACTTTCTTAAGGCAACGGGTGTCAAGATTCTGTCAGTTACCCCATTTAAATCCTGAGCCTCAAGCCAAACTTCCAAACCTTCAAAAGGATTTATTGGGAGTTAACATGTCCGGCAATTCCTGGGTGTAGCCGATTCTGAGATACATCATTCATTGTCACCCTTAACACTGGTTTTCCCCCACCCCCCTGGGTGTATCATCATTCATATTCTCCAATGGGACACATCCATAGCCCAGAGTCATCAATCATGCTCTCCCAGTTAGAATTTTGCTTGGCAGAAATTTCAGTCACCTAGTTACTATCTTTGAAAACATTTATGGAATGCACTTTTGGTTTTGCAAGCTCCTGCACTGCTCCCCCCTTTCTTTCTGTTGGCAACTCTAAAAAGACCAGATAAATATTTTATGAGTTGACAACAAGAGCTATAAAACTCTTCCCAAGAGAGGAGAGGACAACCCATGATCTTCTGGGCATTGACCTTAACCCTCTGGAGTGCTTTCCTATCTGCCCCGGTGCAATTGGCAAACCATACAGAGGTGCAGTAAGTTAAGATACTCTCTATGGTGCAGCGGTAGAAGGTCACCGGCAGTTTTTCATCCAGTTGTTGTTTCCTGAGAAGCCTCAGGTAGTATAATCTCTGCTGGGCCCTTTTGACCAGGGCTGCAATATGAGCCCCCCTGGTCAGGTCCTCTTTTATGGAAAATGTCTATGGAGATTTTCAGTCATCCAGGCCATGGGTGGGTCCCAAAGGTGCTTTGGGGACAACCATGACCTGGATGAGCTGAGGAAGCTTCTTGGATGAGAAGCGAAACGTCTTCAGAGAAAAACCAGAAAGTCCAGTTGCCTCCTGAAAAAAAAAAGCACCTTTGGGGTTAAGAATAGGAAAGAATAAACATGACCAAGATTGCAACTGGAGAAAAAAAAATCCGTTTTCTACGCCGTTGTCCGGATCTTTCTGTACGATCCACTGCTATTGGATTTCTCAACTTTTTTAAAATTTGAATGCAGGTGGCCTGAAATGATTTTGAAAAGAAAAATGAAACAAAAAAACAAACAAACAGCAAAGTAATTTAAAATGAAATCCTTATTAATTAGGGTTTGGGGTAAGCTGTAAGCTTTCTGATAGATTTAACGCAACAGATTCAACACAGTTGGGCTTTGTCGGTTTTAATAGAAGCACCCTGAAATGAAATTTACATTTAAAACTCAGGAGTGTGTTGTCTACAATTTAAATTTAAAATGTGGTGTGTGTGTGTGTATGTACAATTAATTCCACTGCTTTTTGGCCTCTTGCATCCTGGAGACATTTTTTAAACCTAAAATTTTAGCAAAATCTGCCAAGGCAACAAGGTGAGTTCCAGGTAAAAGGCTTTGCACTCTATCTCCACAGATAGTCTTGCAACCACAACTGAGCCCAGCATTCAGGTTGCTAAATGAGACACTTGTGAAGTGAGTGTTTCCCAGTCATAAGTCACTTTTTTCAGTGCCATTGCAACTTTGAACAGTCACTAAATGAATTGTTCTAAGTTTAAGATTAGCTGTATTCAAACAACTAGGACCATCCAGGTTTCAGAATCAAACCAACGTTTATTTTTCTTTCTCTACTGACTCCCATTTTTATCCATCCCTTTTCCTTATATTCACGGAGTGAACATCTGTACTTTTTTTGTGTGACCTTTGATTAACTTATTACAGATTATTGGCTCAATAAATTTGCTGGAATTGTTTTTACAGCCATTGTGAATATGGCTTGTTTTTCCTTTCTTTGTTTTGTGCATGTACTGTACAAAATGCAGACTGGAGGATAGCTTCCAATAATATGTGTTCTCTAGGGAATTAGGTTCCCGTATGAGTTACGTCCTCCAGCAGTCTTCATAAACTACTAGCAGTGTATCCGTGCTTTGCTACAAAACTATGTGATCGGGCAACTTTTGGGGGAGGAAAATAAGGGGGGGGGGGAGAATTCTGCCTCTGCCTACTAGCATCCATCGGTATTCATCTGGCTAACGTCCTGTCAGTGTGTGAGTGAGTTGAGGGCGGTTTGGAAACTGAAACAGTATTTTCTGTGTAAGCATGGACGAGACAGCAAGGAGCCTGGGCGTGGCTTAGCTCAACTGCAGTTGGAACAGATTTCTTTTCAGGTGGGGAGGGAGAGTAGAACTTAGCATCAGAGCATGTTAATAATAATAATATAGGAAATACTAATGCTGTGATGGTCATTTCAAAAAATCCTTTCTTAGTGAGCCCCTAGAAGCCAAGAGGAACATACGGGCCAAATTTCAAGTTTGTAGGCTTTATGGTTCTAGAGATTTTGTGATGATGATTTTGTTCTTATTTCACTTTCTGGTAAATCTGTTTGTCCTCTCTGATAATCCAATTGGAACTAAACACAAATGAAATTGCTTCTTTGTGAAGTTATGTGCACGTTTTACATACAGCGGTGGGGGGGGGGGATTGTAGATTATTTATTTGGAAAATGCTCAGAGACCGTGTTAACCAAATATAAAATTAAACAAAGGGACTAGTGTTTCTTCAATAGTTCTCTTTAATTTTTCACCAACAAGGGCTTTTTTTTTAAAAAAAAGTTCATTCATCCATTCAGGAGCCTGCCGACAGAGATTTCAAATTGTTTTCCAACTGCTCAGCCAGAAGTTTCATCTGCGAAGCCTCCAGCAGGCTGCTGATTAGATTATCCAGATGTTCTTTGCCGTTTAAAAATTCCTACCAAACAAAAAGAAACATTTGGAGGAGTTACTGTGGTCAGAGACAATCAAAGTAAACTTCGTTTATCTGGACAGATCTGGCCAGCACAATACTCCAAAATCTACTTGCCAAGAAGGCTATGAAATGATTCCCTTCAGATCTTATGATGTACGTCTATTATTCATTACACAATTAATCCTTGTTTTCCAACTTCTTATTAGAAAAATTGAGATGTTACGGTGACTTTCCTTCCTCTGTGAAGTTACAAGTCCTCTCCCCTCTCCAGCCAAGACCTGATGGGGTGGGAAGAATTATTCACATTTGTATTTTTTGTGCTGCTATAACATTACCTGGCCAACTAGAAGGCAGACAACAGCTGCAAAAAAAACCAGTCATTGGCTGCCTCCTGCAAGTCAATTCTTAGCATAACACTTCAGACCACAAGACAATCATCATCATCCTTTAACAACCCTGCAATCCCTTGTGGGGTGGAGTCTGACCAACTGGATGGAGCTAGCAGAGTGTTTACTGGCCGGATGCCCTTCCTGTCACCAGTGAGGAGTTTTGTTCAGCGGATACATTCTCATCATGCCCAGAGAGAGAAATACCTGCCTCTACCTAGGATCGAACTGATTGTGAGGCTAGAGCTCCACCTCTAGGGCGACCGCGCCACTCCTCAGATCACAAGACAATCCTTTTCTGTTACTCACAGAGCGGTCGTCTTTTTTTTTCTTTCCCGGTTGCTGCACTTTAGAATCGAAATAACTCTTAATGAATTGACTCTTTAAAGCAGCTACATCGTTTACATCCGACCCATCAGAAGCTTGAAAAAAAGCTTGTTCCAATATTTGAGGGGCTGCCCCAAAGAAGAGGGGGAGGTCAAGTTATCCTCCAAAGCACCAGAAGGGAGGACAAGAAGCAAAGGATGAAAACTATTCAAGGAGGGAAGCAACCTGGAACTAAGGAGAAACTTCCTAACAGTGAGGACAATTAATCAATGGAACAGCCTGCCACCAGAAATTGTGGGTGCTCCAACACTGGATGTTTTTAAGAGGAAATTGGACAACCATTCGTCTGGAATGGCACAAGGGTATTCTGTTTGAGCGGAAGGGGGAGTTAGAATAGTGGTCGCCAACTGGTGGTCTGTGGCCTACTGGTGGTCCGCAGAGAAATCTCACTCCCAGAGCACCCCCCAAAGCAATTAGTCCAGGCTGCGCAGGAACCCAAGGCTGTGCCACCCACATGGGCCGCAGGAACCTTCCCCGCCCACTCACTCCTTACCCGGCAAACTTGGCTGCTAAGTTGCTATTTTTCCTTTTTTTTTTTTTCCTGACCATCAGCTGTTCTGCTGTGCTGGGAGATTTAGATTAGCCAGAAAGCAGGAAATGGTTGCATTTCTTGCTCTCTAGCTAATCTTTGGACCTTCCTTAGGACTGAAGCTTCTGTTATTTAGTGCAGACTCAGGTAGCCGATGGCGGAAAGATAGATCTATGAGTGAATCTCCGATTCTGTGAGCAACTCAATCTGCCTGCCTGCTTTGCCTGATTTTGGGTAAAAGTTGCTCTCTTTTTTTTAATTAAAAAATTCAATATTTACATGCATGGTGTGTTGTGAGTTAATTTTGTGAGTTTGCTTGCTAGCAAATTTTATGTGACAGACTGAGCTAGCCGATGGCAGATAGATAGATCTCTGAATGAATCTGATTCTGCGAGCAACTCAATCTGCTTGCTTTGCCTGATTTTGGGTAAAAGTTGCTCTTTTTTTATAAAAAGTTCTATATTTACATAAATATTTATAATATTTACATACAAGCCATGCCCACCAGTCGCATGACCATCATGCCACACCCACAAATTAGGCCACGCCCACAGAACTGGTTGTTAAGAAATTTGAATCCCACCCCTGCCTCTGTGTGTGTGAGAGAGAGAGAGGGAGAGAGAGAGGTTAGATCAGATCTCTCTGTCTTTCTCTCCCACCAATGTCAGCAAGCCACCGTCAGTCAACATTCATATTAGTGGTCCCCAGGATTTAAAATTATGAGTTTGGGGTCCCTGGGGTCCAAAAGGTTGGCGACCCCTGAGCTAGAAGACCTCCAAGGTCCCTTGTTACTTCGTTATTCTGTTTATCAGTGGCTCATGCAAATGTTTGTCAGTGCAATTGTTCTGGTCTACCTTTTGAATTAAGGCCATGTTTAAAAGCACACCCAAAATCCGAAAAAGGGGTAATAAATTCAAATGTAGCCTTGTAGTACCTTGGATAAACTACAACTGGTACTGGTTGCCGAAACGAATCTGCCCACCTATTTTAGAATTAATACCTTGATATCGCGGACTTCATAAGAGATCCTATGGTCAGTCACCCGATCTTGGTTGAAGTTGTACGTGCGAATTCTCTCTGACTGGGATCTTGACCCTAACTGCGAAAGAAGAAACAGTGAGACAGTTGTTAACACACAATTATCAGACGAATCTTTTGTGTAGCGTGTTCCACCACGGATTTTGCCATTTTTAGTTTCTGGTAATAAACCTTCACATTTCAGCCCAGTTGCAAGGAGTCCAAATGAGGAATGACTTTTTCGCCTGTCTTTGTTGTGGGCCACCAGTGGAGCTGGTGGCAGACTCGGACAGTGAGGAGGTTGAGGAGGAACATGGGCCAGTCCCAGAGTCTGGGGAAGGCTCTGACGAGGGCTTTGCGTCAGAGGCAGAGATGGGGCCATGGTCATCCAATAGTTATCAGCTGCCTTTGGAGTCAGAGATCAGTGGGGAAGAAGAACAGCTGGAGCCTGCTCCCAGTGTGCGCATGCACAGAGCTGCCAGGAGAAGGGAACAGCTAAGGAACAAGGGTCGACTTGGGAGTAAAGCCACAGGTGGACGGTGAATGGCCCCTCCCATAGGGAATAAAGAGGAACAAAAGGGGAGTGGGCTTTGCAGGAGACAATTAGTTCAATTCATTAGGGTGAAGATCTGTTTCTGACTTCTTGCCAAGTATTGTCTGTTACAATGTGGCGTTTGGAAGATATTGGCCTGGCAACTCTCCATGCCTGTTGTGAAATCTCTTGAAAGACTGCTGGCTGGGACTGTGCTGGAGAGGAATTCACTTTAACCTAAATTGTCAGAGTATATTCATGCACTGGAATAGAGCTTGATCAGCCAATGAATATGCATAACAACTAAGTCAGCCAATGAGTAGCCTAGGCTGGAAACTGAAACTAGAAGTAGTCCAGAGGTGGTTCTATACTGCTCTGCAGCTATGTTGAGCTCTGAGTCTATCTATTGAAATGAAACTGCTTCTCTCCTCTGCTTGCTTGCTGAACTAAAGTGAAACTGGAGGTTCCCTCTGTTCTCTGTGCTACTGAAGTTACTTGCAACATGTTTCTGTCTGAGTTTGCTCCGTGTTGGAGAAATCTACAACTGGCTTGTAAAATCTACTTATTAATGTTTATAAAGATGTTAAATGAAGCATAAGCCATCTATGTTTATTTCTGTGGCGCTGAATTAACACTGCAAAACTCTGAACATCAATAAAAGGGGTTTTCTCGGGACGAGGAGTCGGCTTCATGAGCTTGGGAAGCGTAAGTCAGAACAGTCTTATGGCCAGGAAGAAAAACATACAAACGAGTTTGGGCATTTGCCACTGTGAGTTGGAACGGGGCAGGACCAGGAACGCACCGCACAATCCTTGGGTGTGCATCTGGTATGGACTACATGAGGCTGACTAGGGCCCTTACAAAGCATGTACTCTCCCGAAGCAAAGCTGCCCTGTGTCCTTCTCTCTCACTTCTACGGAGTCAAATGAGCCTCTTCATCTCAGCATGTGCACTGATGACGTTACCTAGTTTGGTAGGGAGACGTCTGCAAAGAGAACTACCAAGCTCAGGAGCACCAAGGACATCACCTTCTCCCTTATCTTTCTCCTCCACTCTGCAAACCTCACTCGCTTTCAGCACTGATCATGTTACCTCGTTGGGTCATGAAAATGTTTGCGAGAAAGCCATCAGGCTCAGAAAGCACTAAGGAGCTTACAATTGTTGTTGTCCTCCTCTTCCTCTCCTCCCCATCCCCGTCCTCCTCTCTCCATCCCCCTATGGCACTGATAATGTTACCTAGTTAGGTCATAAAACGTCTGCAAGAAAACCACCAAGCACCAAGGAACCCACAGTCTCCCTCTTCCTCCTCTCTGCAAACCCCACATCCTTTTAACACTGATGATGTGATGTAGCTGGGTCATGAAACATCATCTAGGAAACAATCACGCTCAGAATCCTCCTCCTCTGCAAACCCTCCTCCCTTCTAGCACTGATAATGTTACCTAGTTGGGTACACTGATTCAGAGGCATCCTCTTGGTCTTACCTGCACTTTCCTCGTACTTTGCTGTTCGTTTATGTCTTTCATGACCGTCTGTAGGTAGAGCTTCTCTCTCAGGGTTTGCAACGCTGTTTCCTTATTTGTTAACTGGGATCGGTCCTGCTGGCATTCCACCATGATCCCTTCCAAAGAAAAGAAAGGATCCCACAGACATCCACCAAGGAATTTTTGCAAACCGGTGAGATAACAAGACTAACTCTGCCCTTTAATTAACACCCCAAACAATGGGGGTGTTCTGACCCAACAGAACACAGATTTGTTGCCTTTTTCCAACAAATCAAACACAATCCAAAAGGAACAGAAACCTTGTAATGCTTTTACAAAATAATTAGCTGTGATAATTACAAGCTTTGCCAAACTCTGCAAGACTTGCCAAAAGATAACAGACAAGCAATAAGAAATATTTCTTGCAAAATAAGAATCTTCAAACACAAACTCGGGATACTGGAATGTCAACGAGGCTGAGTTTCAAAACGTCTTTGCCTTCTGCAAAGTACGTTCGTTTCACAGCTGGCTTTTATCTTCTTGAAGGAGGGGCCATTACCTTGCAGCCTTACTCCTGAGTCACCTGTGCTGTTGTAGCTGCTCTTTCCTCCGAGCAATCCTGCATGCACGCACACTTGGCACAGGCTCCTCGGGAACCTCCTCATCGCTGCTGCCAGCCCCCACAATCTCTGAAGGCAGCAGTCCACTCCCTAATGGTCCTGGCCCCTCATCTGAGGCCTCGCTCTCCTCAGCCGTCCGCACCTGCCGCCGGCTAACCACAACAGGTGGTATCCTACTGGTTCGGCCCGGTTCAAGCGAACCGGTAGTAAAAAAAAAGCTACTGGTTCGGCTGAACCAATATTTCTTTTTTTTCCCTCTGATGACCAGCTGTTCTGACGATCAGCTGTGCCGGGATCCCCCTTGCTATCTTACTGCTTCACCCAGGAGGCAAGAAGAGGCATGCACGAGGTGTGTGTGTGTGTGTGTATTGCAAAAATAAGCCATGCCCACCCAGTCACATGGCCATGCCCACCTAGCCACTTCCACCTAGCCACGCCCACAGAACCGGTAGTAAACATATTTGCATCCCACCCCTGACCCCAAAGTCCTTTTTCATAAACAGGGTGAATGAAATCTGCCATTTATATATCTTTTACTTTGGGCTTAAAAATCCCTTTTTTTTCCTCTCCCATCGAATTGTATTTTTTGTATCAGGAAGCATGGCAAAAACGTTGGTCTTAACGTAACTTGGGGAAAAGCAAAAGGTTAAATTTTATGTAGGCGATGAACAATAAAAGTAAAGGAGTATAGCAAACCTTAAGGTCTAAGAGAGAAAAAAAGTCACCTATTAAGAATATTAGAAGCTAGGACGTTGAATTGGATTGATATTTATACACATTACGCAAATAAGGAAATGATAAAAAAAAATACCTGTAGGGAGGTGTACAACTCTAACCGCACTGTCTGTTTTATTAACATGCTGCCCTCCAGCACCTTTGGCTCGAAATGTATCAATCCGTAAATCACTGGGGTTGATTTTTATCTCTACCTGGAGAAAGAGAAGTCTGATGTGTAATTTTATGGGATGGATAGATGGATGGGAAGGGAGGAAGGGAGGGAGGAAAGGAGGAAGGAAGGAGAGAGAGGGAAGGAAGGAAAGAAGGAAGAAGGAAGGAGTGCGAGGGAAGGAAGGAAAGAGGGAGGGAGGAAGGAAAGAAGGAAGGAAAGAAGGAGAGGGAGGGAAGGGAAGGGGGAGGAAGGACAAGACGAGATAAGACAAGAAGACGGATACAGAAAAGTAGGGATGAAAGGAAAATAGGGAGGAAGGATAAAGGAAGGGAGAGAGGGAAAAAGGAGATCCAGCAACAGGTATATATGGAATTTCTCCTTCTAAAAGATGGAAACGTTTGAAGTATCTTGCAAGATAGAGTCACAGCTATGGAAATAATCGATTTGCTGCTAACTTACATGTGGCATTCAACAGATGGAGATGGAGAGAAAGGAACAGAGAGAAAGAGACAGAGAAAGACAGAGAGAAACAGAGATAGAGAGAAAGAGAGAAAGAGAGAGACATAGAAAGACAAAGAGAGAAAGACAGAGACAGAGATAGACAGAAAGACAAAGAGAGAGAAAGACAGAGAGAAACACACACACAGAGAGAGAGAGAGAGACATAGAAAGACAAAGAGAGATAAAGACAGAGAGGGAGAGACAGAGAGAGAAAGACAGACAAACAGAGAGAGACAAAGAGAGATAGAGAGCGGGAGACAGACAGGCACAGAGAGAGAATTAAAAGCTGTGAAGAAACTGGCTACCTCCTCAGACAGAGGGAGCACGATGACCGTCATGGTGCCAGTGTGGATCCGCTGCATTCTCGAAGACAATCCAGTCTGAGGGATCCGCTGGACCCGGTGGGTTCCTCCTTCAAACTTCAAGCGTTTGTAGACGTGGCTTCCCAAGATCCGAGCCGCTGCATGGTGGAGCCCCCCTGAAAAATGCAAAACTCTTTCATTTGGGGCGGGAGGAAAGTGGGGGGAGGCCCCCCCCCATGGAGATATCCGGGTGAGGGGCTTCTCCTACCCGTCTCAGCTCGGCAGTACTTGGTCATTTCAAAAGTCCAGCCTTTGTATTCTGCGTAATTATGGTACATGTCGAAGACTTCTCTCGTGAATTGCTGGCAAATGTCGCCTGAAACATAAAAATTCCTCCGAAATATCCGTCTGAACAATATTTTTAATCCAGAGCTTGCAAGCCCGAAAAAGGACAAGGCAGGCTGTCCTCGACTTACAACCGTTTGAAGTAACCATGTCACTGAAAAGAGAGACTTATGACCGTGTGTCAGGATTCCAGCAGTTACCCCAATTAAATCATGAGCCTCGAGCCAAACTTCCAAAACTTCAAAAGGATTTATTGGGAGATAACATGTCCGGCACTGCCTGGGTGTAGCCGACTCATTGTCACCCTTGAACCTGGTTTTCCCCCACCCCGTGGATTTTTCTCCAATGGGACACATCCATAGCCCAGAGTCATCAATCATGCTCTCCAGTGAGATATTGCGCGGCAGAAACTTCAGTCACCTAGTTACTATCTTTGAAAACATTTATGGAATGCACTTTTGGTTTCCAAGCTGCCGCAACCCCTGGTGGGTTGTGTGGCTTAAGGGGGAGGAAAGGGCCCTGATTCCCTTAATTAGCCACACCTGGGAATGAGAGTTTAAAAGAGATGCAAACTGAGTGCGGCATCTGCTGGGAGCAAATGTAAGTTTATCTTGTGTTGACTTTGCTTATCTGTGTTCCTGGCATCTTCCCAACCATGTTGAGTTACTACCATGCCTTTCACATCTGGAATTCTTGCTCCTGCCCTGCCGGACTAAATACCTCATTTTGCCTTGATTGGACTTATAGTTACAGTTTTTGTTGACCATGTTTTGGACTTGATTCTCTGCAGCCAAAGGCTGTTCCTGGGAGAGTTTTTCTCCAGCCCAGAAGGTAACCAGGACATTGGGGGCAAAGTTGGAGCTAATAAAGGGACTCCTACGGATTATCTGACTGGGTTGCCTTTGTGCCACGTCCCGGGTCACCATAATAAAAGAAGTGATGTTAAGAATAAAGAGATTGACATCAAAATAGCATATGGGAATTTGGAATAATCAGGATAGATAATTTGTATGACTATCAATTATCAAGATGACAGTTTCAATATGAAATCATTGTCATGTTTGTTCTAAAATGTAAAATATCCTGTAACCACATTGTTCACACAATGATATTGTCAAGCCCGAAATTGACATATGCATAGCCATTTATTTAGCCTTATTATATATTCCTTTTCTTTCTTTCTCTTTGCCGGTTATGGGGAGAGGGGTTTCGGGCATGCCACATTCCTAAGGGGGGAGGAGTGGAAATACAGAGATTGTTTAGGCTAAGTGGTTCTCCTTCCCGTGGGAACGAAAGCTGACCCTGCTGAGACTTGGAGGTGGAAATTAATGACACCAGGCCACGTTGATTTACTTCTATTGGGGAATGTGACTTTTGGGGGCTGTTTCTAATTTCCAGGATTATATGATGTAATTGTGGGTTGTGTCAGATCCGAAATTACAACAGACCTTGCCAATTCGATGCTTTCCTAAATAAAACAATTTGTTTTAGAAGATGGACTTTGCTCTTTTTTTAAAAAAAATGGATTTCATCACTTGGAAACCTGACAGATACGTTTGTAGAAGAAAGGAAAAATTAAAAATGTATTGCAAAGAAGAAAAAACCTGAGGAAAAGTGAAGAATGCAACAAAATAAATCAATTCCGCAAAGCCGGGAATTCAATTTAGAATAACATTGAAGTCATGATATTTTTGCCTCACCTCCCGTCGTCCTGCCAGATGTGACTTCTAAAAGGACGCTGTTTTCGTCGTATTTGTCTCTCGGCGTGATCTTCTCACAAAGCTGAAGAAAGCAACAAACAAAACATCAGCTGACAAATAATCCTCTCTCCAATTTCGACGGCGTTCCTAACTTCCATTTCAGATCTTAAGAATCCCCTTCGTAATTACAGGTAAGTCTTAGACTTACGACCACGGAGGGAACCCAACACTTTCTGTTGCTAAACGAAACATTTGTTCCATGAGTTTTGCTCCGTTTTACGACCTTTCTTGCCACGGTTAGTAAGTGAATCGCGGCAGTTGTTAAGGCATTAGGGGAATTGGGCTTCCCTGTTGACTTTACTCGTCAGAAGGTACACTGTTACTGGTACACCACAGGGTTGTGTGTTGCGTCCCTTACTCTATACTCTTTATGGGCATGACTGCATTCTCACTCACGCGAGTAATACTACTACTAAATTTTCAGATGATACAACAGGGGAGGACGAGTCTGCCTACCGAGATGAGGTGGACCGGTTGCTTTCGTGGTGTGGAGACAATAACTTGGTCTTCAACACCAATAAGACCAAGGAGCTGATAGTGGACTACAGAAGGAACAGATCAGACCTCCAGCCCTTGCTTATCCATAGAGATCAAGTGGAGCAAGTGGCCAGTTTTAGGTTTCTGGGTGTTACCCTAAAAGAGGACCTGACCAGGGTGGTTCACATTGCAGCCCTGGTCAAAAGGGCCCAGCAGAGATTATACTACCTGAGACTTCTCAGGAAACAAACAATGAATGGAAAACTGCTGGTGACCTTCTACCGCTGCACCATAGAGAGTATCTTAACTTACTGCACCTCTGTATGGTTTGCCAATTGCACAGTGGCAGATAGGAAAGCACTCCAGAGGGTTAATGTCATTGCCCAGAGGATCATCGGTTGCCCTCTCCCCTCTTTGGAAGAGCTTTACAGCTCCTGCTACCATAAGAAAGTTCAAAACATCCTCAAAGATCCATCTCATCCTGGGAACCCTTTTTTTGAACTATTACCATCTGGCAGACGGTACAGGACAATAATAAAAACGAGGACAAATAGGCTGAAAAACTGCTTCTATCCCAGGGCAGGAGCTCTGTTGAGTTCTGCTGTATAGTGCAGTGTTGGTGTGGTGTCGGGGGTTTCCGGTTCAATGTGTGGAAGGTGAAGGATGCGTGTTTGTGTTTATTTTCATGGCCACGATGTGCATGGAAGATGGCGTTTGATTTCCTTGTACGAGGTGCAGTGACAATAGAGTAAACTAAAGGTCACAAAAAGGAGATCATGTGAGCCGGGATTTTGCAACCGTCAATAAGTACATGCCAGTTGCCAAGTGTCTGTATTTTGATCACGTGACTGTGGGGACGATCAGAACTGAAGAAGCTTCTCGGAGGACCAGCGAAACCGTCTTCAAGGAAAAAACCAAGAAAGTCCACTTGCCTCTTGAAAAAGCACCTTTGGGATAACCATGACCTGGAGGACTGAGAATGTTTAGCTTCTCATCAAGGAGGAGGAGGAGGAGGAGAAGGAAGAAGAAGAAGAAGAAGAAGAAGAGGAGGAAGAAGAAGAATGAGAAGGAGGAGGAGGAGGAGAAGAAGAGGAAGGAGGAGGAGAAGGAGGAGGAGGAGAAGAAGAAGAAGAAGAAGGAAGAAGAAGAGAAGGAGGAGGAGAAGAAGAAGAAGAAGAAGAAGAAGAAGAAGAAGAAGAAGAAGAAGAAGAAGAAGAAGAAGAAGAAGAAGAAGAAGAAGAAGAAGAAGAAGAAGAAGAAGAAGAAGAAGAAGAAGAAGAAGAAGAAGAAGAAGAAGAAGAAGAAGAAGAAGATTCTTAGATGAGAAGCAAAACATCTTCAAGGAAAAACCAAAGAAAGACCAGTTGCTTCTTGAAAAAGGCACCTTTGGGACAACCATGACTTGGAGGACTGAGGATCTCCATAGACAAGATCTTGATAAACACAGACCACAACAGCTTGATGCAGCTGGATTCTGCTCACCTCTAGATACAGTGCTCTAATCCTCTGGTTCATACCTTCCTTCTCCTCTGTAGCAAGTTCTAGCAGAGGTTTCTCTTCTGATTGAGTTAGCTCTGTAATAAAACGGCAAAATGAAAAAAAAAAACTGAAAAGAGAAGAGTAAATTATACCGGACATCTGAAATTCAGATATTGGCGATGGTTCCCTCAGATGTAACGGAAGCAAAGAAATCATGGCGTTTCCCCAAAGTGAGGGCCAATAAAAAATGGGAGGGAGCTCTATACAGGCAGTCCTCAACTTATAACGGTTCACATCGAGCTTCGAAACGTACTCATGCTGCTTTCACTTTGACTGCTTCTCAGCTTGCCAATGAACTATGGTGGGAGGAAGAAAGGGGGAATTGGAGCGTGGATTTTAAACCTCAAGGAGTCAGGCTGTAAGAACCAAGGTCACTTCATCAGGTGGTTGCCAGACTTTCAAGACATTTTCTCAGAACAATATTGTGACATTTCATTGGACAAGGAATAAGAGGGAGCATGCTTTAATTATACTGAATAGCGCGGGAATTAGCCAGAGCTAGTTTTGCTTTCGTGCTGTGCCAAAATGACGTACTCGATAAAGTTTAGCGTTAGGAGATCGTCAGTTGGAACCTTGACAGTTCATTTAGTGACCGTCCAAAGTTACAACTGCACCGAAAAAAGTGACTCAGGACCGTTTCTCACACTTGTGACTGCTGCAGCATCCCCATGATCAAAATTCAGACGCTTGAGACCTGACTCATATTTACGACAGTTGCAATGTTACAACCTGACAAGGAAATTCCATGGGGAAGCCAGATTCATTGAACCACTGTGTTACTAACGTCTCCACTCCACTGTGATTCACTTAACAACTTGAGCGAGAACGGTAAAATGGTTGCAAAACACACTTAACAAATGTCTCGCTTAACAACAGAATTTTTGGCTCAATGGAGGTCGTTAAATTGAGGATTACCTGTATAATGTCAACTCATAAAACATTTCTATGCCTGTTTTAGAGTTGCCATGAATGGGGAGAGGTGAGAGAAATTGGAAGGAGCAGTGCGGCAGTTTAAAACCAAAAGTGCATTCCATTCTTATCTTGCAAAGATTGTAACTAAGCTACCGGAATCCCTAATTGGAGAACAGGATTGATGATGCTCAGCTTTCGTTGGAGAATATGAATTATGACACACCCAGAGGGATGGGGAGGAAACAGGGTCATAGGTGATAGTGAATTACTTGTCTCAGAATCAGCTTCATTCAGGTCATGACGACATGTTTGCTCCTAATAAATCATTTGAAGTTTTTGAAGCTTGGTTCGAAGCTCATGATTTAATTAGGGCATGTCATGCCTCTGTTGGAGTCTGACTCCGAGGGAGAGGAGGAACAGCCAAGGAGGAACAGCCGACAGGGAGTGGAAGTGTGGCTCCGGAGGTTGTGGAGGAAGCTGGGGAAGGGCACAGGCCGGCTGGGCATTCAGAAGAAGACCCAGGCCCATCCTCTCTTCATCCGAGGGCACACAGGGAGGAGCAGATAAGGGAGAAACGTGAATGGCATGGTCTATGGGGGAGGAAAGGGCCCTGATCCCCTTCCTGGGCTACAGCTGTGAAGACTGTTTAAAAGGACAAACTGCTCATGGGCCAGTGCTGGAAGCAAAGCATGAAATAATTCTAGTCTTACAGTTCTTATCTGAGTTCTGGCGTCCTTCCCAGTGTGTATTTCGATATCTGTGGACGTCTTCAAGCCCTTATCCTGCCTTGTCTCATTAATTGCTTCAGTGTGGTTTGTGTTGTTTTTTCTATCTATAATTTATATGTATTTTGAGTTTGAATGGCATTTCTTCCTTTTCGCAACTGTTTGTGGGGGAGTTTTTTTTCTCTCCAGTCAATGATATTTGGACCTTTGAAGCCAAGTTGAAGGAATTAAAGGGACTTCACCTGTTTTTGTGACTTTGTTGCTTTTGTATTCCCTCCTGGGTTATCACAGGGCAACTGCCGGAATCCTGACAAATAACATACCTGTACACATTTTCTCCAGTTCCTGGATTTGTTTTTTGGCCTCTTGTATTTGTTGAAACGCCTGCACCAAGGGGAATAATTTAGCCCGTCGTAGGCTGAGGTCCTTTTCCTTAAATTCGTTCACGGAGCAGGTGCTGAGCAGCGAATCGATCCTTTCATATTCTTGCTCCAAAGTCTGTAAATATGCCTGCAGGGGGACGCTGTCCCAGAGCTTTCCCAAAGCCCTGGGGCTGGCATGGAAGGTCCTCGCAGATGTAACGGTCCTGCTCCTACAGCTGTGGCGAAGGGAGTTCAGCTCCGTCCAAAGAGGGCTTTTTTTAGCAAGAGATGGAAGAGGGCAACTCCGGTGATACTTGAAGCATTTGCGAAAGAGTAATCTAACCATGGGGCTCGCTTGGTGAGGTTTCATCTCGGGTGGAACCTTCTGGAATACACAAATAAAACCATACCATTTTTCATCCATTTCTTTTGATGGTATCTGTCTGTCTGTCTATCATTTATTCTATCCATCCATCCATCTTCTATCTATGTCGCTAATCTATCATCTATATATCCATCCAGCCAGCTATCTTCTATCTATCTCTATCTATCTATCCATCCATCCATCCATCTTCTATCTATCTATCCATCTTCTTTCTCATCTATTTATTTATCTTCCAATCTATCTTCTCTATCATCTATCCATCATCTATGTACGTCTCTCTCTCTTCTATCTATCCATCTTCTCTCTCATCTATTTATCCTCCAATCTATTTTCTCTATCATCTATCCATCCATCATCTATCATCTATGTATGTCTCTCTCTCATCTATCTTCTATCTATCCATCTTCTCTATCATCTATTTATCTATCCTCCCATCTTTTCTATCCATCTATCATCTATGTACGTCTCTCTCTCTCATCTATTTTCTATCCATCTATCTTCTCTATCATCTATTTATCTATCCTCCCATTTATCTTCTCTATCATCTATCCATCCATCATCTATTATCTATGTACGTCTCTCTAATCTATCTTCTATCCATCCATCTATCTTCTCTATCATCTATTTATCTGTCCTCCCATCTATCTTCTCTATCACCTATCTATCCATCCATCACCTATCATCTATGTATGTCTCTCTCTAATCTATCATCTATCTATCTATCTATCTATCTATCTATCTATCTATCTATCTATCTATCTATCTATCATCTATCATCTCTCTCTCTCTGCCCCTCCCTCCCTCTATCCATCCATCCATCCAGATTCCATGTCATTATTTTTACAAACAACCCAAGGTGACAAAGAACAGCCATGAGGTGGGAAGGGCCACGAATCATTAACAGGCCCAAAGTCACACAGTCAACTTTGATGTCTAAGGCAGGACTAAAACTCATGGCCTCTTCCATTCTAGCCTGGTGCCTTCAGTGAATTCTTGCCATAGTAAATTAGAATAATTATTATGAAATTTGAAGCCAGTGGAACCAGGCTAGGGAAATTTGTACTACCTGAACATCTGAAACACAGTTACAATAAGTTTTGTACTAAAAAATAACCAATCAATACAATCCTTCTCTTTTATGTAACTTTGAAATTGTAAGTAAACATTTCTAGCCAGAAGTTACATGCAGGGTCCTTGGTGCTCTCTTGAGCTTGGTAGTTTTCTTGCAGACGTTTCATTACCAAACTAGCGAATATCATCAGTGCACCCCGTAAGAGTTACATGGGATGATTTTGTGACATAAAAATTAAACAACAACAACAAAAAAAATAGCAGAGTTTCTTTTCTTTTCAGGGCCTCTTTCCTTCCCAGGGTTATTTGCAAATGGCATAAAATAGCTTGCGTTCAACCCCAAGGTCTTTCGGAGAGGTTCCTTCTGACAACCCTTCTAAGTGAGCAAGGCTCAAACCAAACAAACTGAAGAAAGCTGCAAAACGCAAGAGCTGCGTTTTCAGAGCAGAGAAACCTTCAGATTCCCCCTTTACAGTTTATTGCAAAGCGAGGCTGTTCCTTCCTAAATTTATTCCTGGGAAACCTATGACTTTTGCTCCTGCCTTGCTAGATCCACTGTTCGAATCCAAAACAGCCGCAGCAAACGGATGCTCCTTTTCTCCTAGCCTGCTTGCAAGCAAAATGCAAATCCAGACAAACAGGCCCTTTAATTTTTGCAAAAAAAAATAAAAAAAATCCCACCTTTAATTTTTGCAACTTTTAATTTTTTGCAAAGAAAAAAGAAAAATCCCATCTCTCACCTTGAAGAAAAGCAGACATCCAACGGTAGCCAATGCTGGCTCAAAGAAGAAAAATGCAGAAGACCAAGCAAGGAAGTAGGGGGAGAAACCACATTTCCCAGCAGCCCTTTCGTTCTGAACTACAACTCCCACAAGGCTAGTGGGAGATGCTGGAGTTTTAACCTCTGCCATGCCGCAATCTTACAAAGAACCCTTAAGCATGCAAAAGCAGTATGGTTTTAAAAAGTGGAGAGGAATTTCCTACCTTACTTTCTTTTTGTGACTCAACATTTTGCAATTTAGTTTTTATCCTCCTCTCTTAAATCTCCATCCCTGCATCTCATTTTTTTTTGAACGGTAATAAATATGGATGTGAACTAGTGTTGTTTTTAAAAAAACACTAACCACTGTTTTAGAGAATAGGCAGCCCCACAAATATTGGGCCACTGTTATCATGTCCCCCCTACTCCTTCTTTTCATCAGACTAGACATGCCCAATTCCTGCAACCGTTCTTCATACGTTTTAGCCTCTTCGCTGCGCTCTTTCTAGAGTCTCGGCATCTTTTTTTTACATCATGGCAACCAAAACTTCCAAGCTAGAGAGTTGTGTGTTGTGTAAACCTAGGAAAGGGGGAGCGGCAAAGAAATCCAACCCCGTTTTAGCAAGTTTGGAGCCTAGACATGGGACCAATCTTTGCCTCAACGTGGTGGGTACCCCATCCCATCCAGCCAAGCCCAGAGCTGCCATTGCATTGCCCACCCACCCGCCCAAAATAAAAACGGGTTCAAGGCATTGCAAAGAAAAGGGCTTCCCAAGAAACCCAACCCACAGGAAGCCTTCTGAATCCCCCACCAGTCGTGTGAACCCAGCAAAGGCATAGAAGCATAGAACCACTGGGTTGGAAGGGAGCCTGCAGGTCATCTAGTCCAACCCCCCTACCTGTTCTGACCCAAACCTGGTTCCCAGAGAGTAAACACAAGACAAAGGTACCAGCCCAACCTTTTAACGTTTCATTTACGAATCCTCTTTCTTCACAGGTAAAAGGCTGCTTCCAACTAATTAGCTCCGATAAGGAAGAGCCTGGCCAAGTTTTTGCAAGGCTGCCAAGAACACCAGATAAAGTTACTAAGCAATAAATCAAAGAGTCTCCAAACACCAACTCAGATCTTCTTATTTTTCAAACTTTATTAATCTTTTATAATTTAAAAAAGACAAACAACAAAATAAATTTTATAAGATCAACAGTTTGTGACATGCATCTTATACTAGTATTTTGTGCATTGTTTACAAATATAGAGAGTTTGCGGATATATAAATCATTAACTTATCTAGTGCTTTATCCCAATTTATTTACAACCCATTTATCTATCCACCAATCTGTCTTTGCTCAATCCAGTCATACCATTTTCCCCACACCTTGTCATGGTCAGATTCCTCTTTCTCTTGTAAACTTGGCACAGCGCATTATTTTTTGAATGGTCAATCCCTCTGGTGGTATACATGTGTGTCTAACTCAGATAGTCTAACGTCCACCAGGCTCAAGTATCAAACTTCTTTGCCTTCTGCAAAGAGCTGCAGTTTCTCAGCTGGCTTTTATCCCTTAAGGGGGCATTACCTTCCAGCCTTACTCCTGAGTCGCCCATGCTGCTGCAGCTGCTCTTTCCTTCAAGCAGCCCTGTGCGCACTGGGCACAGGCTCCTCGGTGGCCTCTTCATTGCTGCTGCCAGCTTCCACCATCTCCAAAGGCAGCACTCCACTCCCTGATGGTCCTGGCCCCATCCCTGCATCCCACGCAGGCCCCTCACCTGAGTCCTCGCTTTCCGAGACCTCAGCCGTCCTCACCTGCTGCCAGCAAATCACAACACTGCTCAAGTCAGGAGTCCTTAAAGCATCCCAAGGAAACGTCTTTGGGGATTCTCAGCCATCCAGGTCAAGGTTACCTCAAAGGTGCTTTTTTTTTTTCTCCAAGAGGCCACTGGACTTTCTTGTTGTTGTTTTTTCATTGAAGACATTTCGCTTCTCCTCCGAGAAGCTTCTTCAGCTCTTCCATGCCCCACCATCCAGCCAGAACCGAAGAAGCTTCTCGAAGGAGAAGCGAAACGTCTTCAAGGAAGAAAAAAAACCAAGAAAGTCCAGTGGCCTTTTGGGCGGGGGGGAAATGCACCCTTGGGAGGGCAAGAAAATGGTTGTTCAGTCTTTCCTTTGGGGGAAAAAGAAATTGATGGGAGGGTGAAGAAGGATGCTTCTTTCTGGGTGTGTGTAGAACAGCTTGCCTTCAGAAGTTGTGAGTTGTGATCCATCACTGGAGGTTTTTGAGAAGAGACTGGGCAGCCACTGGTCTGAAATGGTCTAAGGGGGTTGGACTACAAGACCTCCAAGCTCTATTCAGATTGAGGGGGTCCTTGGTGTTCTCTGAGCTTGCTCGGTTTTTTTGGCAGACGTTTCATGACCCAACTAGGTAACCTCATCAGTGCTGGTGATGTCCTCCTTATCCTCCCTCTTCCTCCTCTTCTCCGCAAACCTCACTCCCTTCTAGCACTGATGAGGTTACCTGGTTGGGTCATGAAACGTGTGCAAGAAAAGGAAGCTCAGAGAGCATCAAGGACCCCACAGTTGTCTTCTTCTTCTTCCTCCTCCTCCTCCTCCATGCAAACCCCACTCCCTTCTAGCACTGATGAGGTTACCTAGATAGGTCATGAAACATGTGCTAGAAAACAAGCAAGCTCAGAGAGCACCAAGGACCCTACAGTTGTCCTCTTCTTCTTCCTCTTCCTCTTCTTCCTTCTTCTCCTCCTCTTCCTCCTCCTCCTCCTTCTTCCTCTTCTTCTTCCTTCTTCTTCTCCTCCTCCTCCTTCTCCTCCTTCCTCCTCCTCCTCCTCCTCCTCCTCCTCCTCCTCCTCCTCCTTCTTCTCCTTCTCCTCCTCCTCCTCCTCCACGAGAAGCTAAACATTCTCAGTCCTCCAGGTCATGGTTGTCCCAAAGCTGCTTTTTCAAGAGGCAACTGGACTTTCTTGGTTTTTTTTCCCTTGAAGACGGTTTCGCTTGTCCTCCGAGAAGCTTCTTCAGTTCTGATCGTCCCCACAGTCACGTGATCAAAATACAGACACTTGGCAACTGGCATGTACTTATTGACGGTTGCAAAATCCCCGGCTCACATGATCTCCTTTTTGTGACCTTTAGTTTAGTTTACTTTATCGTCCTTGCACCTCGTACAAGGAAATCAAACACCATCTTCCATGCACATCATGGCCATGAAAATAAACACAAACACGCATCCTTCACCTTCCACACATTGAACCGGAAACCCCCGACACCACACCAACACTGCACTATACAGCAGAATTCAACAGAGCTCCTGCCCTGGGATAGAAGCAGTTTTTCAGCCTATTTGTCCTCGTTTTTATTATTGTCCTGTACCATCTGCCAGGTTCTACTTTTTCTTCCTCCTCCTCCTCCCGTTCTTCCCGTCCTCTCCACCCAACCCCCCCAATTTCTTCTGGCCCTGAGGATGCACCAAGGACCTCTCTCACGCCAACCCCGAGCTCCAAAAATCTCCTCCTTTATCCCTTCCGATGGACGGATTCCTCTTAAACCAGGCTGTGCCCACTTGCTCCCCCGAAGCTCCTCGCCCCAGATCCTAGCCAGGCGATTGTATATATGTTTGTTTGTTTGTGTGTGTGTGTGTGTGTGTGTCTGCGGGTGTCTGTGTGTTGCAAAAACTCATAAGGGGAAAAAAACCAAAATCAGCTCCCGGAAGCGCAAGTTTTACGCGCGGGGGCCCGGGGGCGGTGGTGGGTTTTGCTAGTGTCTCCTGGCTTTTGCAAGGCGGCGCTCGCGGGCGAAGGCGCTTTAGCTCGCTCGCTCGCTCGCGCGGGAGGGAAATCCGGGAGCGAGCGCGCGCGCGTGGGGGGGGGGGGTGGAAGCCCGTGCACGCGGGGGCGTCCCGTGCACGAGCCCCGAAGCCCGAAGCCCCGAGCCGGGCTGGCCGAGCCCCGGGCCGGAGTGGGGGCCGGGGGCGGCGGCGGGGGCTTCAAAAAGAAAAAGAAAAGGGGGCCACCATGCCTTCCGCGCCGCTGCCGCCTAAGGAAAGCAACCTTTTCAAGCGGATCTTGGTGAGCTACAAGCCGGGACTCCCCCACCCCCCACGTACCCCCACCCCAGAGACCTGGGAGGGTGGGTGTCTTTCCAAGCCCCCGACCTCCCCAAGGTCTCCCTGCCTTGCAAAGAGCCCCCACCCCACCCCAAAGCTCCCGGAAGGGGCCGCGCCTCCTTCGCAGCCATGCATGAGCCCCACACACACCCCGGGAAAAGGGGGAAGGGGGAGGGGCGGCCCTTTGTCCTTGCAAAAAAGCAGACGCCCCCTCCCTCTGCCCGCAACCGCCCCCCTCTCTCCCTCCCTCCCCTCCGGGGCCCTGGGGCTCCAACCAGGCGCCCCCTCCTCCTCCCCTTCCCTGCCAGCCTCTCCTGCGCCCGCTTGGCCAGGCAGGGGGCTAAGGGGAGGGGGTGTCTGTCTCTGGGACCCTCTTTTGAGGGGGAAGGCCCTTCGCCCTCTCCCCCCCAACCAAGAGACTGGCGGGCTTTGAGGTCTGGGCTGCCTGCCTTGCCGGGCTCGGAAGGGGCCGGGGGAAGGATAGGATCGAGAGATAGGATTTGGGGGGAGAGGCTGCAGTCTTGGTCCATCCATTAGCAGGCCTTTCTTTCTTTCTTTCTTTCTTTTTTCTTTCTTTCTTTCTTTCTTTCTTTCTTTCTTTCTTTCTTTCTTTCTTTCTTTCTTTCTTTCTTTCTCTCCTTTCTACTCTCTCTCTCCTTCCTTCTCTTTTCTCTCTCTCCCCCTTTCTCTTTTCCTTCGTCCCTCTTTCTCTCTACACCTCCCGCTCTCTCCCTCCATTCCTCTCCTTCGCTCCTTCTCTCTTTACTTCTCTCTCTCTTCCTTTCTTACTCCTTCCTCTCTTTCTCTCTACACCTCCCGCTCTCTCCCTCCATTCCTCTCCTTCCCTCCTTCTCTCTTTGCTTCTCTCTCTCTTCCTTTCTTTCTTACTCCTTCCCTCTCTTTCTCTCTACACCTCCCGCTCTCCCTCCATTCCTCTCCTTCCCTCCTTCTCTCTTTGCTTCTCTCTCTTTCCTTTCTTCATACTCCTTCTCTCTCTTCTCTCACCCCCGCTTCTCCCTCCATTCCTCTCCCTCCCTCCTTCTCTCTTTGCTTCTCTCTTCCTTTCTTTCTTACTCCTCTCTTCTCTCTCTTCACCTCTCCCTCCATTCCTCTCCCTCCCTCCTTCACTCTCTGCTTCTCTCTTCCTTCCTTTCTTACTCCTTCCCTCCTCTCTTTCTCTCTCTTCTTCCTTCTGTCTCTTCTTCCTTCTGTCTCTCCTTCCTTCTCTCTCTCTCTTTCTCTTTCTCCTTCCCTCCTCTCTTTTCCCTTCCTCCCTCTTTCTCTCTCCCCCTTTCTCCCTCCCTCCCTCCTTCTGTTTTTCCTTCCCCTCTCTCCTTCCTTCCTTCTCTTCCTTTTTCCTTCTTTCTTTCGTTCTCCCTCCTAACCCCCTCTCTCTTTTCTTTCCCTCCTTTCTCTTTTTCTTTCCTCCCTCTTTCTTTCTACACCTCCCCTCTCTCCCTCCCTCCTTTTCTCTCTGCTTCCCACCCTTCCATTCTCTTTCCACATCTCTCATAACCAGTTTCTCTCTTTCCCTTCTCCCTCTTTCTCTCCCTCCCTCCCTCCTTCCTTCTGTCTCTCCTTCCCCTCTCTCCCTCCTTTCTTCCTCACTTCCTTTCTCCTTTCCTCTTTCTCTGTCTCTCCTAACCCCTCTCTCTCACCTTCCCTCCTTTCTCTCTTTCCCTTCTCTCTCTTTCTCTCTCCCCCTCTCTTTCTCTTTCTGTTCCCTCCCTCCCTCTTTTTTCTCTCCCTCCCTCCCTCCATCCTCCCTCCCTCTTTCTCTCCATCTTTGATCTTCTCCCTGCTGCATTAGAAAGGGAATCCGAGGCAGGTTAAAATATTGGTCTGACTTTGCTGACCTGCTTTTAAGTAGCCTTCCTCCTGCTGGGTGGGAGTTAAAAAGGGCTTAAATTAAACCCATCACTGGAGGCTTTTAAGAAGAGACTGGACAGCCACTTGTCTGAGATTGCATGGGTTCTCTTGCTTGAGCAGGGGCTGGACTAGAAGACCTCCAAGGTCCCTTCCTGCTCTATTCTATTCTAAATGTGATGCTGTTGTGGATAAACACACTTTCGAGTCCTGCTTTCCTTCCATTCTTTCCTCCTCCATATCTGGTCACCGACCTCTGTTCTCCTCAGGCCCCCAAACAAAACCCCAATGTGGGTTTGCAGGTAGTCCTTGACTTATGACCATTCGTTTACTGAGTGTTCAGCGTTACAACAGCACTGAGAAAAAGGGACTTAGGACCAATGAAGGAGAATATTCGTAGGCCAGGGTTGTAATGAGGGAGTCCTTGGGACTCTCTGAGCTTGGTTGTTTTCTTGCAGACGTTTCATGACCCAACTAGGTAATGTCATCAGTGCTAGAAGGGAGACGGTATTGTGAAGAGGAGGAGGAGGAAGAGGAGGCGAACTGTGGGTTCCTTAGTGCTCTCTGAGCTTGGTTATTTTCTTGCAGACGTTTCATGACCCAACTAGGTTACATCATCAATGCTAGGAGGGAGAAGGTATTATGGAGAGGAAGAAGGGGAGGAGGAGGACTGTGGGGTCCTTTGGTGCTCTCTGAGCTTGCTTGATTTCTTCCAGACATTTCATGACCTAACTAGGTAACATCATCAGTGCTAGTAGTGATGATAGGCTATTAGCACTGATGATGTTACCCAGTTGGGTCATGAAACGCCTGCAAGAAAATAACCAAGCTCAGAGAGCACTGAGGAACCCACAGTTCTCTTCCTCTTCCTCCTTTTCCTCCTCCTCTTCCTCCTCTCCACAAATACCATTCCTTTCTAGCACTGATGATGTTACCTAGTTGGGTCAGGAAACATCTGCAAGAAAACAACCAGCTCAGAGAGCATCAAGGAATCCCTCATTACTTATGACTATTTTTCACACGCCCATTGGTCAAGTAATCAAAATTAGGAAGCTTGGCAACTGGCATGTACTTATGATGGTTGCATTGTCCCAGGTGTGTGTGTCCCCTTTCGACAATCAACGGGGGAAGCCAGATTCACTTGACAACTAAGTTAGTAACTCATCAATGGCAGCGATCCACTTACCGACTTGAGGCCAAAAATATCATAAAACGGGGCAAAACTGGAACAAATGAAATGTTGGGCTCCGTTGTGGGTTGTAAGTTCCAGCAACACCTCTAGTGGGTTGCCTACTTTTGAAGGATTTTGCAGAAATACTTTGCAATGCTAGATTTTGCTCTTCACGGTCAATTGTTGGTCAGCTGTCTGCCCCAAAATGAGGAAATTGCTTAGAGACGGTCACATGAGCAAGAGTCTGTAGGTCGCATCAGCGTGGTTTTTGAACAGTCTTTATGGCCTTTAGGAACGAAGGAGACCCCACTACCACGATGAGTCTTCTCCAGAGTTTATGCCTTTCTCCAGAAAAACCTGGTTTTGGTTCCCAGGATTTGCGCCTTTTAATTGCAAATAATTGAAGTTCTCCAACTTGGAAGTGAGCTTTATGGGTTTAGAGCAAGATTTCTCAATCTTTTTTAAAAAATATATTTTATTTATACCTTTTTCTTTAACATACATTGGTGCTTAGTAAACAGTGTATTATCTGGATCAATTTACTTATACTGTACATAGTAATAATCTATATATATCTATCTCTATATCTCTATAATTCTAGCTAGCTATCTAAAAGTGAAATACTATTCACGCATCATCACAAAATCTCTAGAACCGTAAAGCCTCCAAACTTGAAATCTGGCACGTATGTTCCTCCTGGCGTCGGTGCTCACTAAGAAAGAATTTTTCAAAATGACCATCAGAGCATTAGTATTTCCTATATTATTATTATTATCAACACGCTCTGATGCTAAGGAGTTCTACTCCCCCTCCCCACCTGAAAAGAAATATGTTCCAAATGCAAAACACGCAGAGGAGAGGAGTTTCAGTTTCAGTTTCACAGCCCCAAGCAGCTTTAGTACAGAACAGTTGAGCTAAGCCACACCCAGGCTCCTTGCTGTCTCCTTGACGCTAGCCAGATGAATATCAATGGATGTTGGTAGGCAGAGGCAGATTTTTTTTTTTCTTATTTTCCTCCCGAAAAACTAAGCCCCACCACATAGTTTCGTAGTGAAGCATGGGTATCCAGCTAGTAATAGTAATATTATTTATTTATACATATTAATAATCTTTCAACTTCTAACTTCTACCTCTATTATCTAACCATTGATAGAACAAATGCCATGTTAAAAAATATTCTGTTATCTTCTTTGTCTTTTTAGTGTTATCCTATCCAGATTAAGTTTTCTCAAGCTTAAGCAACTTGAAGAAGCGTGGACTTCAATTCCCAGAATGCCCCCAGGCCATGTTGGCTGGGGAATTCTGGGAGTTGAAGTCCGAGCTTCTTCAAGTTGGCCAGATGGAGAAACACCTGTTTAGAGGGACTTACGCCTTCACAGGTAATTCCCGACTTACATCTGTTTGTTGAACAATGTTTCAGAGTTACAGCAGCTTTGGAAAAAATGACTTACGACCTATATTCCCACTTAACGACTGTCACATCACACGTGCCGTCACGCGGTCGCTGTTCAGGTGCTGGGCATCCACCTCGAGTTACAACGAGTTGTAGCATCCTGTGGTCACATGATTATTGATTTTTCCCCCTCAACGAAAGGAATGATTTGTTTACCTGCCACTGTAAAAATTGTGGTCAAATCGGGTTTAGCTTGACTTACAGCACAACTTCGTCGTAAGATGGGGACCGTTTGTTGGAGTTTTTGAACTCTCTGTATCGATGTGTAGACTGAAGGCAGCATGAATATAGCTGTTGTGGCCTTCTTGCTTAGCCAACAAATTGCAGAGGCATAAGTGCACCTGCGGTCTTTTTGCAAATATTCACATAATTATTCATGCGAAACAGGTTGAAATCTTTTAAACTAGGAGCTGCTACTGTGGAGACCTGAGTTCTGGTTAATAATTATTATATCCTAAACTGTTTTCTGCTTTAAACGTGTTCTGAGTTATGATTACCGACACTTGTTCTCACAATTCCTGTTCTTTATTTGGAAGCTATTTACTGAATACCCTGATTTGACTCTTGGTTGATAGCCATGAAGGATGAATACCCGTTCATCATGTTAGTAACACATTAAAAAGTACCTTTCTATAAATGAAAACTGGCTTGTGAAAAATCAGAGCGATGTAAAAGAATACACCCTTGAAAATTGCAGGATAACTTAATCATCTTTGGGGACATTTTCAGTAACACCTGTACAATGTTGATCCAGAAATTTTAAAATGATAGATTGCTGCATTAGGTACAATAGTTGCAAAATTCACATATTGTAATAAATGGAAAACAAATAGCATTATGTTTTAATAGCATTTGTTTTCTTCAATAGTGACTTCTCATTCTTAAAGGTAGAAATTGACTGGAATATATGTGTGTGTGTGTGTGTGTGTGTGTGATATTCAGCTTTGTTCGGACAAACACAATACAGAAGCCTGATGATGGCAGATAAGATTCTGCCGAAACATTGCTACAACTTTAAAAGCACAACTATAATGACGTGGGAAAATACCCGAACAAAGCTGAATACCATACATGCATGCATGCATACATACATACATACATACATACATATATATATATATATATATATACACACACACACACACACACACACACACATATACGCATATGTAATGATAACCCATTATATACATAATATTATATACATTAATTACATTATATACATAATTTTGTATTTATTTCGTCATGTTTATGTAGTGCATATTGGAGGTGGTGACCCTTTGAGAGCCACATACAGTGAAATTTCATTTTAATGTGTGCAATTAGTGTACATTCAAAGTGACAATAAAGTTTATATTTTCTATTATTTTTTTATGCTATTTTCTATTCTATTTCCTATTCTATATTCTATTCTATTTTTCTATTCTATATTCTAATGTAATATATTCTAATTTTCTATTCTATATTGTTTATTAAGCACATTATGGAAATCTAAACAATGAACTTCTATCCAAGCTTTATGGCTTACTGTGATGCATGAATGTAACCATTAGGGCTTATTTAACAAACCATGATGAGATATACACTTTTGATCTAAATTAGAAACATATATTCATCCACATTGGGTATGCTAGCTAGGTTCATTAATTCACTAAGCCAAATTATAGTTTGATCATTTTTGATGATTTATTAGTGATTTATTGGAGGGGGGAATCACACAATGTGTGGACCTGCCATTAAATAAATAGATGTCACATGAAATTATATTTCCTAATATGATGTCATTTATTTTGCAAGTCATAAATAATCCATTATATTGACAGCAGAGATAGGATATAAATTTGGTTTTTTAACCTGTTATTTTTTAAAAATATAATTATATATACTACGTAAACCGAGATGATGTAAAAATGTATATTTCTTTACTTTGTTATTTGCCTTGAAAATCATAAACGTGTCATTTGATCTTCTGTTTTAGATCATATCAGCGTGAAGTACAGGAATTGACATCTAAATGGCTTAATGCTAGCAGTCTTGGCAGTAAAAAAATAGCTAATAAGAATTAAATGGAGAAAATATTGTTCTGAATGTTCTCACTGCTTGGAATGCAGCCACGTTTCTCTCGTATCATTGTCATAAAATTGTTCAATAATTGCGATTTTTCTAAAATGGCTATGAAAGCAACTGCAACCAACGTAGACTTTCTTCGTGTGTATTGCATTTTGGCGCCCTCCCGCACCCCCCTGCGTCCTGTTTTAGCTTTCAGGTTGGTGCAGGAGGCCTTCCAGGACCAAAATGGGGTTGTGGGCGCATGCGCAGGGGGGTGGGGAGTCACACACGCATGTGCGGGTGGGTGGGGCGTGCACAGGTGGTGTCGCGCATGCCTTGCATTCAGCACGCAATGACAAAAATTTTAGGCATCGCTAGACTCTAGTGGTTAAGGCAGTATTAGGCTAGAAGCCAGGAGATTGTAAATTCTAATCCCATCTAAGCCGTAAAAATCTGGCTGGGTCCAATCACCAGGAGACTGTGCGTTCTAGTCCCGCTTTAGGCATGAAATCTGGCTGGGTGACTTTGGGCCAATCACCAGGAGACTGTGAGTTCTAGTCCTGCCTTCAGACATGAAATCTGGTTGCATAGCTTTGGGCCAATCACCAGGAGACTGTGAATTCGAGTCCTGTCTTAGGCATGAAATCTGGTTGCATAGCTTTAGGCCAATCACCCGAAGACTGTGAGTTCTAGTCCCGCCTTAGGCATTAAATCTGGTGGGTGACTTTGGGCCAATCACCAGGAGACTGTGAGTTCTAGTCCCACTTTAGGCATAAAATCTGGTTGCATAACTTTGGGCCAATCTCCGGGCGACTGAGTTCTAGTCCTGCTTTAGGCATGAAATCTGGCTGTGTGACTTTGGGCCAACCAACAGGCGACTGTGAGTTCTAATCCTGCCTTCAGCATGAAATCTGGATGGGCGATTTTCCCCATCGACTTGGCCTATCACAAGGTCGCAAAAGGGGGATCACACTTGGACCGTCATGCGTTATGAGTCAGTTGCCGAATGTCAGGAATGTCGATCACGTGACCATGGGGATGTCATAACAGTCATAAGGCCCCTTTTTTTCCAGTGCTGGTGTGACTTCAAATGGCCACTAAATGAACTGTTGTAAATCAGGGACTTCCTCTGTGTATCTTTTCTTCCTTTTCTTTGCCTACCAACGCTGGGTCTATTTAGCGGAAAATGCAAGTGATTCTCTCGTTCCTGCTATTTCTTGCTTGCAATGTCGCTTAGGAATGCCCCTCAGCAAGTCCCTCTTAACAATCTACTCTCTGCTAAAAATAAATCCCTAATTTTAGAACAGCTAAGAGATTCCTTTTTCTAGGAGACAGCAAAGTTTGCAGTACCGCTGGCTACTTTTGCTCCCATTGTCTTACCCACGGTTTTAAATGTTCGCGCACACAACATGACAGATTGAATCCATTCCACTAGCTATTAATTACAAGCATTTTACTGAGGGTGAGTTTAACTGGGGGTTTGTTTGTTTGTTTTTTGCGCAAACTTTAATGTTGCTTGTAGTCTAGATTGGTTTGCTTTCTTTACAATCGGTGTCAATGTAAAGGATCAGCCAGAATTCCTAGCATTTTTGTTTTCCAGTTATGCATTTCCAATTTTTTTTCAGATACGACTAGACATTTCTTGATTCAATCATTCCTTTCACTTACTCCAACCCTCCGACAAGAGGGGATGCTTCCGCTCACACAAATAAGAGTTCAACGCACAAACACACTTGCCCACTGCTTGCGAAGTCTGGTTCCAAAAGGGTCTCACCCAATACTAGGCCGCGACCTGGGGGTGGGCTTTGAAAAGTTTAGCAAAGGATTATCTGCCCAGTTGCTGGGTGGGTGTAGCCATGGTGGGTGTGTCCTATTTGGCTTCCTGCACCATGGTGGGCATTGTTGCCCCACCCCCACCCCCGTGCTCCTGAGGCTTCCCTCGAGCCTCTGGCAGGACGAAAATGGCTTTCCCCGGGCTCCAGAGGCTCTCTGAAATGTGGAAACGGCCCAATTTCCGGCCTTCCCGAACTTCCGGGAGGCTCATTTGTTGCCCTCCCCGGGCTCCGGAGGCTTCTCTCGGGCCTCTGGGAGAATGAAAACTGCCTCCCTGGGCTCCAGAGGCTCTATGGAAGCTGGAACGGGCCCATTTCCGGCCTTCCCGAACTTCCGGGAGGCCCATTTTTTGCCCTCCCGGGCTCCGGAGGCTTCTCTCGGGCCTCTGGGAGAATGAAAACTGCCTCCCTGGGCTCCAGAGGCTCTATGGAAGCTGGAAACGGGCCCATTTCCGGCCTTCCCGAACTTCCGGGAGGCCCATTTTTGCCCTCCCGGGCTCCGGAGGTTTCTCTAAGGCCTCTGGGAGGGTGAAAACGGCCTCCCCAGGCTCCGGAGGCTCTCTGGAAGCTGGAACGGGCCCATTTCCGGCCTTCCCGAACTTCCGGGAGGCCCATTTTTTGCCCTCCCGGGCTCCGGAGGCTTCTCTCAGGCCTCTGGGAGGGTGAAAACGGCCTCCCCAGGCTCCGGAGGCTCTCTGGAAGCTGGAAATGGGCCCATTTCCGGCCTTTCCGAACTTCCGGGAGGCCCGTTTTTCACCCTCCCTGAACCTCCACGCGCGCCCTGCACTTCCCTGCATCCAGAAGGGGCAGGGCAGGCGGGGCCAGCCAGGAGTGGGATTTGGGGGTTTCCAAACTGCAGAATCTTAGCTAGGGGTTCTCGCGAACCTCCAGTAGCCCACCCCTGCCTGTACTAGACTAATTAATTTTTTAAAAAGTTCAGGGCGGTTTACTATGGAGTTTCTTTTCTTTTTTTTTAATAAACTTTATTCGGTTTTCAAAAGTTTTTAAAAACATAAGGTAAAATTATATACATCATTGTATCAACGTCAAGTCATCGTTTCCTTTTCCTTATACATGTTTCTATACATACATTCTTTCTTGTTACATTGCATTACCATTGCATATTCTTTCCCTTATTCTTATTACAGATTTATATATTTTCATCATATATTTCTATTTTCTTCTCAGTGAATATATACATTTCTGTACTTAATTCCTTATTCTTTACCTAATCGTAACTTTAATTTCTTTTTATTCTTAAGCCACGCATACCAGGCATCCCAGACTATATAATATGTCAATTCCTCTTTATCTTTCAGTCTTAGTGTTAGCCTGTCCATCTCTGCACAGTCTAATGTTTTACTTATAAGTGCTCCTTCTGGTGGTACATTTCCCTGCTTCCAGCACTGTTCATAAGAGACCCTAGCAGCCGTTAATATATGTAACACAATATATATATATATATCTTTTTTTACTGTATTTCTATGGTGTTTCTTTCATTGGTATTTTAGGTCCAGCCATCTTACATACTTCTTAATTCCAGGATTCAGTGCTGACAAACATTTCCATTGTCGATTGATTGTATGCCATTAAATTGGTGTTGATTCTTAGATAAATTTTCTCCTGGAAGTTGGAGGTACCCATTGCCCCCGTTACCGCGTCCATTTCCCCAAGCTGAGAAATTGGAAAGGAACAGGTTTCAACACAGAAAGATGTTCCCTCTTCTCTTAAATGTGGAGAAGAGTTAACAGCTTATTCTCTTGCAATCCCTTTCTCTCCTGTCTCTTTGTTAAGGGAAGGGGAAAATACACTGACCAAGAACAAGATAACACATGTTGTAATGACGATCGTACGATTGAGGGATGCTGCAGCTGTTGCAAATGGACTGTAAAATTATTGTTGAAAACTAGAAGGGTTGCTGAATTAATGGTCAGTAAGTGAGGACTACCTGTAGTTTAGTCTTTACATTTAATTTTAATCCCATTTTTTAATGGCGCTCTTGACTTTTTTTCCCCAAACATCTTGCAGCTCCTTTGCATCTTTAGCTATCAGAACAATGTCATCTTCCTAATGCAGATTATTGACGTTTCTCCAGATTTAAAGCCATGCTCTTCTTTTACCATTCCAACAAGATATATTTAGCATGTAAGTTGAATAACTGAAGGGAGAATATACAGCCTCATCTCTTACTTTTGCCAGCCTAGAGCCAGTCTGTTTCTCCATAATCTATTTGTCCGGTGACTTCCTGCCCTGTGTGTAGATTTTGCATCACAATAATCTAGATATCCCATTTTTTAAAAGCATTCCACCAGTTGGGATGATCAACCCAGTCAAAGGTCTTTCTCTAATCAATAAAATACATACTGACTTATTTTTGTCAGTCTCTGGCCTTCTCAGTTATCCAGCAGGCATTAGTAATAAATCTCATATTCCTCGGCCTTCTCTAAAGCCAGCTTGAACATCTGGCATCTCTTTTCCATCCTGGCCTCTTAATCCTCAGCATCATTTTGCTTTTATTGCAGAATTAAAGATACTGAATTAATAGTTTGCATACTCTGTTAAATCTCCTTTTTTGGAATTTCAGTTGACCTAATATGTTAGCGGTTGTGCCATTCTCAGATTTCCAGAGATCACAATTGTTCTGTCCTCTCTACATGTTAGTCTGTGTACAGCTCGACATGCAGCTAAACCCACCAATAAAACAGACTCTGTGCGTAGATCTGGATGCTTTATTGAAAGAACAGGATATGGTGAAACTGGGGAAAATAGGGATACATACAATGAGAACCAATTACAAGATAGATAGTATTACATTACTGCTGAACCTAACAATAAATACAAAGCAATTTAAAGCATGTGCCGCCGATTAAACTGGATTCTTCTTTGTGCTTCAGCCGTCTCCAAATGCTAAAGGAAATGGAGCCTGGCTTCCCAGCATGCACTTGTTTTGAGAGTGCGGGCTGATGGGTAAATGGGTTGGCTCAGCTTCAAACAATATACTTGGTATTTTGTCTCTCCGGCCACTAGATGGAGATGGAGCGCAAAAACTTTATATAAAGATGGTATGTTGGGGCATATTTGTCCCTCCAACCACTAGATGGGGCTAGAGAGCAACAACAGTATATAAAGGTTATATGCCCCAGATGTGACTAATTTCTCACCTCAATCCTGTTGATGGCACATTAATCCTAATACAGTTAGATTTACGACCACAATCAAGCCCAGAATTTTATGTTGCAAAGCGAGAAATTTGTTAAGTGAGTTTTGCCCCATTCTAAAGCCATTTTTGCCACAGTTGTTAAAGTGAATCACTGCAGTTGTTAAGTTTGTAGCACGGTTGTTCAACGAATCTGGCTCCCACCCCTGGACATTGCTCGTCACAAGGTCGCAAAAGGGGATCATGTGACCCTGAGATGCTACAACCATCATAAATATGAACCACTTGTCAAGCATGTGTGTAAATCACGTGACCATGGTCATAAAATGTGAAAAGTGGTCATAAGTCAGTGCTGTTGTAACTTTGAATGTTCGCTAAACGAACTATTGTAAGCCAAGATCTATCTTGTATAGTTTGATTAGAATTTTGGTCGGTTCTCCTTCTGATACTTATTATATTTCAGTGAGTATTTCATTAGTTCCCGTAACTTTCCAACTTGGTAATGACTAGTGTGCTAACCTGTCTTTTTCTTCCACTACTAGGGGGTCTTAGACATAGAGTTTTTCTTCCAAAGTATCTCAGAAATGTACAATATTTTGGTATAGCCCTTCCATCCTTGTTTATTGCTTTTTAAAATGGTTACTGTCTGTAGGAAAAAAGCAATCAGAACTGAGGTTGGCGTTAAATGCGCTATTAGCTCAGAATCTTTACATTGCCACACATGTTCCAATTCAAATTCCTCCTGAATTTCCTTGAATTCTTATCTGGCGCCACTTTAAGTGTTGAATTTGAGTTGACCGGATTCTTGTGTATAGTCTTGAATCAATTTTCAGTGCTACAAACCTCAGCAGTGTCACTTATTATTTGCACCTGACATTAATCTGGTCAGTTCCGGTTCATATATTCATATATTGTATATGTGTGCAGTGTGTGTTGCTGATTCCTAATTCCTTGTCATTCTGTTTTTCCCTCCCCTTAGAAATGTTACGAACAAAAACAGTACAAAAATGGTCTCAAATTCTGTAAGATGATCCTCTCTAATCCAAAATTTGCTGAACATGGAGGTACGTTTGAAATTTTGTTTACTTTGTTTCCTTAAAGCCATGTAGTGATTGATGACTTGTTTACTAAGAACTGTTCAAAGGCAGTTGCCTCACCAAGAAGTTTACGAATGTGAACCCACTGTTGTTGTAATGACACAAAGCTTGTGTTAATTACGTTGGTGCAGTGAGAGTTGTTGGTTAAGATGCTATACATCTAGTGACCAAATAGAAGTGCTTATATTTGTAAGAAACCGTCTAGAATCCTAAATCAGAACTTCAAAATACAACTGAAAAACACCATCAACAGACCTTTCCATTCTCAAACCTAAAGCAACTAATTTTCTGAAGGAAACTTAAAACTTTCAATCATGGCCTAATCTATACATGTGACAGAATGAGATGACAGGGCAATTTTAATCCTTCTTAACCTGCATAATATCTCATATTTTTTAATGGACTAATCCCTCTATTTTTTTTTTTTTTGAAAAAGGTAGAAAATTTCCAAAATGGAGAGGAAAAAATATATACGTTTGTAAACGAATGTCTCTGTGTATGCTTGTATTTTTTTTTAACCTGGATATGCCTTACCCTTAAAGTTCATTTAAAAAAAAATCTATTTGGGTTAATATTTTGTATAGTGTTCAAATATTATTCATCCTTGGCTCTTTGAAATAAGGTTCTCCAGTCTATCATCTCTTTCTGCTGTTACGTGTTTCTCAAAAAGAGTCCATGTCCTTGGATAAGTTTTGAAACTGAAGTAGGAGTAGCTAATCGTAACATAAAAAGAACTAAAGCCAGAAATTGTCCTTTTATGTGGAACAGTGGTGGCCGTTCTCTCACGTTCAGGAAAATATTCATACCATCCTTCAGAGATCTCCCAGCTTGTAATCCCCTTTTTAACTCCGACAATCCTAGCTTTTTATTATCCTGGTTTTTACAGCTTTTGTGTCATCCTCACTTCAAAATGCAGGTTTTTTTTAAATATATATTTTATTATTATTAATTAATTTACATCTGCACTATGTGTGAACAGAGTTGGTTCCGGGTATCATTCATATTTATCCAATTCAAAATAACAGTATTAATAATTTCTATCACATTTATCCATTTTAAATAATCCTCATTATATTATTCAAACATACATAGGCAAAAAATGTCTAACTCCTCATCTTTATCTCTACCTTCTTGTTCAATCTAAACATTTTGCTATTGTCCCTGAACAAATTTGACTAGGTATCATTCATATTAATCCAATTCACGCTAACATTGTGAATATTCTCTATCACATTTATCAAATTTATATAATCCTTATTTGAATATTTAAACATACATCAACAAAAAATGCCTAACACCTCATCTTTATCTCTATCTTCATCTCTATCTTTCTTGTTCAATCTAAACATTTCTCTATTATATATGAACAAATTTAACTAAAATGCCATTTGTTAAGGCAAGTTGGAAGACCATTTGGGTCTACAGATTGAAATATTTCAGTGAGAGAGGATGGAAATTCAGCCTTGGTTTTTTTAAATAAAATATATATATATGGTGGCAACGTTGGGAAAAATCCAGCCTTTTTACCTCTGCACTTCCTTAAAGCAGATTTAAAATGGGTTCACTATTCAAAAAGTTCACTGTTGTTTTTTTTCAGAGACATTGGCCATGAAAGGGCTGACGTTGAATTGTTTAGGGAAAAAAGAAGACGCGTACGAATTCGTCCGGAAAGGGCTACGGAATGATGTCAAAAGTCATGTGTGTATCCTTTGAAATTGTACCTCTTGTTTTTGTTTTTTGCTGAGGAGGTCTGTTCTCAAACTTCATTAGGAAATAGGCCAGTGTGATGACCCACGGTGGGATACAAAAGCAACACAGTCACAAAAACAGGTGAAGTCCCTTTCATACGTTCAACTTGGCTTCAAAGCTCCCAATATCCTTGACTGGAGACAAAAAACTCCCCCACAGTTGCTAAAAAGAGGAAATGATGTTCAAACTAACAATACCTATAAATTATAAATAGAAAAAAACAACACAAACCACACTGAAGCAATTAAGGGAACCAGGCAAGATAAAGGCTTAAAGACATCCACAGATATCAGAACACACACTGGGGAGGATGCCAAATTCAAATAAGAACGGACAGACTAGAGATATTTTCACGCTTTGTTTCCAGCACTGGCCTATGTGCAGTCTGTCCTTTTAAACAGTCCTCACAGCTGCAGCCCGTGAAGGAGATCAAGGCCCTTTCCTCCCCTGTAGACCATGTCATTCACGTTTCTCCTTTATCCTCTCCTCCTTACATGCCCTAGCATGGAGAGGGGATGAGCCTGGGTCTTCCTCTGACTGCCCGGCCAGCCTCTGTTCTTTCCCAGTTTCCTCCACAACCTCCGGAGCCACACTCCCACTCCCTGTCAGCTGTTCCTCCTCTCCCTCGGAGTAAGTCTCCAACAGGGGCATGACAGCCAGTGTCTTGTCTACACAAATAAATTAAAGTGATGGGGTGGTTTTGTTTTAAATTACTCTCCCTTATCAGATTGGGGAAGAAAAGGGACCATCCCTAGTTTCTTGGACTGTAAAGATTGGGGGTGGGGGGTGGCGAGATACAGGTATTCCTCGATGTACGACTACAATTGAGCCAACAAAATTCTATTGCTAAGTGAAACATGTATGAAGTGCGTTTTGCTCTATTTTATTACCTTTCTGTCAGAGCTCCGGTAATTACCACCATTTAAATCATGAGCCTCTAGCCAGATTTTCAAAGCTTAAAGAAGATTGATTAGGAGTAAACATGCTGGTGCTACCTGGGTGTAGGCGACTCTGAGACACATCATTCATTGTCATCCTTGACCCTGGTTTCCCCTCACCCCCTGGGTGTACCATAATTCATATTCTCCAATGGGACACACCCATAGCCATCAATCATGCTCTCCAGTTAGAGGCAGATATTTCTCTCTGGGCACGCTGAGATTATAGCTGATGAACAAAACTTCGCACTGGTGACAGGAAGGGCATCTGGCCAGTAAAACACTCTGCTAGCTCCATTCAGTTGCCCAGACTCCACCCCGCAAGGGATTATGGAGTTGTTAAATGAAGATTATGACCACGAGGATATGTGAAAAATGGTTCTAAGTCCCTTTTTTCAGTGCCATTGTAACTTTGAACCATCACTAAATGAACTGTTGTAAGTTGAGGACTACCTATAATAATGTCAAACTCCTGTTTATCCTTACACAGTTCAATTAGAGCTGCTACGGTGAAGTTAGGGCTGTGTTTTCTTTCGACGACCTCCAAAAGTAGACACCAACCCCGTGATCCCTGAGTTATACTAATTTGGCCTAAGTCAGTGGTGGCTAACCTTTTTCGGTTCCTTGCCAAAAATCGTGTGCATGCTTGCACGCTCGCGCTCGCATGCCAGCACCCAGAAGACAGTGCGCGCCCCCGCATGCCCGCTATGCATGCGTAATACCCGCCCGCCCACCTCCACCACCACCCCCATCTACACTGCCTCACAGCTGATTTTGGGCCGGTTTGAGGCCTTTTTCAGCCTCCCAGAGGCTTGAGGAAGGCTTTGCAGGCCGAAAACTAACCCCGTTTCATCACTTTTGGTATTTTCAGAAAAACAGGAAGTGACGAAACGGGCCTAGTTTTCAGCCTGCAGAAGCCTTCCTCAAGCCTTTGGGAGGCTGAAAAAGGCCTCAAACCTGCTGAAAATCAGCTGTGAGGCGCGCATGCGCAGTGAGGTAAGTTTGCCTGCAGCTCGCGTGCCGGCACAAATAGCTCTGCGTGCCACCTGTAGCACGCATCCCATAAGTTCGCCATCACGGGCCTAAGTCGTCTTCGGCAATCAGGGTCTGCCCGTTTTCCTTAACTCTTGTTAGGTTGGCATGTTTATGGGCTCTTGCAGCGCTCCGATAAAAAATACGACGAAGCGATTAAGTGCTACCGAAATGCTCTGAAGCTGGATAAAGACAATCTGCAGATCCTCAGAGACCTTTCCCTGCTGCAGATCCAGATGAGGGACCTCGAAGGATATAGAGTAAGTGCTTACATTTAATCAATCAGCCGTTGTCGCCTTTAAATCCATTTGTGCCGCAGGACTTAAACACATTTTCGAAATTCTACATGGATTTGTAGGGGAGAGAGAGAAAGACAGAGGGAGGGAGAGAGGGAGGGAGGCAAAGAGAGACTGACAGACAGAGAGAAAGACGGAGAGAGGGAGGGAGGGAGAGAAAGACAAAGAGACAGAAAGAGAGAGACAGACAGAGAAAGATGGAGGGAGGGTGAGAGAGACAGAAAGAGAGAGAGGGAGGGAGAGAGAGAGAGACAAAGGGAGAGAAGGAGGGGGAGAGAGACAGAAAGGGAAGGAGGGAGAGAGAGAGGGGAGGGAGAGAAAGGGAGAGAGAGGCAGACAGAAAGACGGGAAGGAGAGAGAAAGAGACAGAGAGGGAGGAAGAGACAGACAGAGAAAGACAGGGAGGGAGGGAGAGAGAAAGACGGGGAGAGAAAGGGAGAGACAGAAAGGGAGGGAATAAGGGGAGACAGACAGACAGAGAGAAAGGGAGGGAGAGACAGACAGAGAAAGACGAGAGGAAGAGAGAGAAAGACAGGGAGAGGAAAGGAGGGAGGGAGAGACAGACAGAGAAAGACAGAGGGAGAGAGAAAGACAGGGAGAAAGAGACAGAGAGAAAGGGTGGGAAGGGGTGGAGAGAGGCATTTGAATTACATTGATGAAATGCAAAATTACATATTTAATTTTCATAGTATCTTAAGTCTTGTATCTATGGGCCACTTGTACATACACAAATTTAGCAAGCAAATAATAACGCAAAAGGATCTTCTGAGTAGAACATTTGCATGTTCCAGCTTTCCTGTTTGTCCATTGTGTTCTTTAAGGCCAGAGGGACCGTTTTAATAATAAATTGCCCATTTATTTTCCTTAGTTTGGTTAGGATCAGGTGTTACTGGTTAAGATGGTGTAGTAGGGACTCCTGCTTGGGGGGGGGGGGGAGTTGGACTAGAATCCCTTCCGACTCTGTTACTCTGTTAACGGCTTGAGCGGGGTAGATATGAATACGACTTGACACTGTGCTGAATTCAAATTCCTCCCACCCCTTAGAGGGAAGACGGTGATTTGGGAGATTCTTAGCAAAAACTAGCCAAAGCAGGGGGTTGGACTAGAAGACCTCCAAGGTCCCTGCCAACTTATTCTATTCTATTCTATTCTATTCTTCATCCAATATCTATTCTATTTTCTATTCTATTCTATTTCTATTCCTATTTCTATTCTATTCCTTATTCTATTCTGTTCTGTTTCTTATTCTATTCTATTCTATTCTATTCTATTCTATTCAATTCAATTCAATTCTATTTCTATTCTATTCTGTTCTATTTCTATTCTATTCTGTTCTATTTTTATTCTATTCTATTCTATTCTTCATCCAATATCTATTCTATTTTCTATTCTATTCTATTTCTATTCCTATTTCTATTCTATTCCTTATTCTATTCTGTTCTGTTTCTTTATTCTATTCTATTCTATTCTATTCTATTCTATTCTATTCTATTCTATTCTATTCTATTCTATTCTATTCTATTCTATTCTATTCTAATCAATTCAATTCTATTTCTATTCTATTCTGTTCTATTTCTATTCTATTCTGTTCTATTTCTATTCTATTCTATTCTATTCTGTTCTAATCAATTCTATTATGTTCTGTTCTGTTCTATTCTGTTCCCTATTCTATTCTATTCTATTCTATTCTAATAAATTTAGCTAATTTTCTCTGTTACTGGTAATGCTAGTCCCCTTGTTAATTGTCTAGTTTGACAATGAGTAACCTGGTTTTCTCCTTGCTCCGTTTCCTTAAAACCCTTCTTTTCTTTTAACATTCTAGTTGACTTTTCCATCTGCTCTATAAATAGCTAAATAGAGTCAACCTGACGATAGGCTGGGTGGATGGGTGGATGGATGGATGGATGGATGGATGGATGGATGAGTGGATGAATGGATGAAAAGAAGGAGTAGGGGGGAGACATGATGGCAGTATTTCAATATTGAGGGGCTGCCCCAAAGAAGAGGGAGTCAAGCTATTTTCCAAAATGGCAGGACAAGAAGCAATGGGTGGAAACTCATCAAGGAGAGAAGCAACCTAGTACTAAGAAAATTTCCTAACAGTGAGAACAATTAACCAGTGGAACAATTTGCCTCCAGAAGTTGTGAATGCTCCATCGCTTGAGACTTTTAAGAAGAGATTGGGTAACCATTTGTCTGAAGTGGTGTAGGGTTTCCTTTCTAGGCAGGGGGTTGGACTAGAAGACCTCCAAGGTCCCTTCCAACTCTGTTATTTCTGCCAAAAGGGATGAATTAGCATCCATTTTAACCCCTATCTATACACCAAATTTTAAATGAAGATTGTTAAAACTAATCATTTAAAACTCCCAAGTTTACTTCTTTGGATTTTCTAGCGTTTTTGCATTCCTGAGGGTTTTGATCCTTCGTATCGTTGCTTTTAAATCTTTTTTTAAGAATGCACAGTATTCGGAATACCGTTTTTACTTGTGTTTGTTGTTTCTTTAAAGGAAACCAGATACCAATTACTTCAGCTCCGGCCCACTCAAAGAGCATCCTGGATTGGCTATGCAATCGCGTATCATTTGTTAAAAGATTACGACATGGCCTTGAAATTATTAGAGGAATTTAGGAAAACCCAACAGGTAAGATTTTATTCCAAAGGAGGGCCCATCCTAATATCGGTGATAAAAATTTGAGCAGCTGAATTTCTCCATGAAAATGCCTCCCTCTTCTTCTTTTTTTGTAAAAGTTTTATTGATTTTAACAACAAATAAAAAACACATAAAACATAAAACATAACATAAGAACATCATCATTCTTCATAAATTTACAGACAGTGTATCGGTTGGTTTATCACTCCTTTTTGTGCATCTATTTCATAGTCATCATAATAATTATGTTACATAATAACTCATATTATCAATCAACAATTATATATCCTAATATCCTTATTAAACAATCATTTGACTATAATTTAACTAATTCATGCTTAAGCGAGATAACTATAATTTAGTTAATTTATAACAAATCGTAAAATCATACCAAATCTATCTTAATATAATATTCTAAAAATATTATCAAAACCAAAATATATATATATTCTATTATTATATTGTTTTATCTAACCATTGATAAAAAGATCCCAAACTTCATAGAATTGTTTATCTTCTTGTTCTCTAATTTCAAATGTCAATCTACTCATTTCAGCACATTCCAGTATTTTCTTAATAATTTCTTCCTCTAATGGTATTTTCTCACTCTTCCAATTTCTAGCAAATACAATCCTAGCCGCTGTTAACACATTTACAATCAAATACTTTAAGTTTTTATTAAATGTATCAGGTAAGATTCCCAATAGAAAAATCTCTGGTTTCAAATCTATATGTTTTTTTGTCATTTCTTCCAACCATATGCGAATTCTAGTCCAGTATTTCCTGGCCTCCTCACAAGTCCACCACATATGGTAATATGAGCCAGGGATCTGATGACATTTCCAACACTTTTCGGATTTATTCTTGAACATTCTTGCTATTCTTGTCGGGGAAAATGCCACCTGTAAAACATCTTATACAAATTTTCTTTATATGCTACTGACATTGTCATTTTATAATTTTGAGACCACAATTTTTGCCATTTTTCTAAATCAATCCCATATCCAAAGTTCTTCCCCAAACAATCATTGTTTCTTTGACTTGTTCTTCCTCTAATTTAATTTCCAACAAATAACTATATAGTTTTTTAATCACTTTTTCATCAGCACCTGTCAAAATCCCATCTAAATCAGTCAATTTATCATAAAATCCTTCTGTTTTAGAATCTTTAAGATACCTTGAGTGTATTTGCATATGAAAACCAATTCATCTTTATATCTTGTTCTTCTAGCTTTTGCATCGTTTTAAGTTCACCCTTTTCATCCAGTATTTCCCCATATCTAACTGTTTGTTCCTTCTTATAAATTATGGGATAGGAAAAAGCTTCAATAGTTGATAACCAAACTGGAATTTTCAAATAACATTGTTTCTTAAGGATATGATTTATTATTGGGTTGGCATGCTTTTTTATGGTATAAGGGAACTAAATCGCAGGGTTATTTCAGAAGGCACTATATACGGGAATCGTTATGGTTGAATTGGGAGAAAATTAAGAAACAATGTTATCCGCCCTCTTCTATTATATTTAAAAATGACATCTCCAAAGCCTGAAGGGAAATGAAATGCAGCTTTTTTTTTTATTTGAAAGAAGTCTTTATTTTATTTTATTTTAATTTAAAAAATTCTTTATTGAAATTCAAAATATTAAAAAGTTTACAAAAATTCAAAATATTAAAGCATTCCTTATAACAGATGTGTCAATACCTTTCAACATCATTTTCTTGACAGTACAATAAGTACAGTACATACAATTAATCCTTGACAGTTGTTCATAGTATTAGTTATATTAATTCACAGTGCCTTAATAATATTAATAAAAAAGTAGTTCACGTATATAGGTCGATGGTTCAAAGAAGAAAAACAATATCATATTAACACTAAGTATATTAATATATCTAAAAAAGATCAGAGATAAATCTATATAATTATATTCTATGTGCTGTGCTCTATACTCCGTAGCTATAAGATAAGGTATACATTTTTAGCTATGCAATATAAGAATACCTACCTAAATATTATAAATTTAATATGAATATTTATATAAATACAAATATGAAGTTCAGCTTTTAAACTGAAACATTGCTTTAATTAATAATTAATTTTTGCTTCAGCTAGTAGAAATTGACCGCACATCATATTAAAACAAAAACAAAACCAGATTTTTTTTCCCCATAAAATGATTTTGTTCTCTGAAAGCGAATTGTTACCTTGATACAGAGCACACTAATGAATTTACTTGGAATGGATTCCTTATGTTGTATAATTTACAGTGCATATTTCTTGTATATTTCCCCCTCCCCGAATTCAGTGAATCTTCATTTGAAGTTAATTACATGTTCATTAATTTTGAAGGGATTCTAGAAACTAGAAAAAGTGCGGAGAAGAGCAACAGAGATGATTAGGGAACTGGAGGCTAAAACCTATGAAGAACTGGAATTGGGTGGATCTAGTCTAATGAAAAGAAGGACCAGAAGAGACAAGATAATAGTCTTCTAGTATTTGAGGGGCTGCCACAGAGAAGAGGGGGTCAAGCTATTCTCCAAAGCACCTGAAGGCAGGACAAGAAGCAATGATTAGCGGCTGAAACATATGAGGAATGGTTGCAGGAATTGAGTATGCCTAGTCTAGTGAGAGGAAGGACTAGGGGTGACATGATAGCAGTCTTCCAATATTTGGGGAGCTACTCCAAGGAAGAGGTGGTCAATCTATTCTCCAAAACATCTAAAGGTAGTACAAGAATCAATGGATGGAAACTAATCCAGGAGAGAAGCAACCTAGAACTAAAGAGATATTTCCTGACAGCGAGAACAATTAATCCGTGCAACCATTTGCCTCCAGAAGTTGTGGAATGGTGTAGGGTTTCTTGCTTCAATAATGGGTTGGACTTAAAGACCTCCAAAGATCCTTTTCAACTCTATTCCATTATTCTGTTACTTTGACTTTTTACCCTGTCTTTTAGTAAGTTTTCAGATAGCTAGAGAGTTTTTTCAAAGGGACAAGTCAAAAGTTTGTCTCAACCACAGTTTAGAATCTAGGTTAATATGAGCAGAAATATATTATAATCAGGGGTGGGATTCAAACTTTTTAACAACCGGTTCTGTGGGTATGGCCATGTGACTGGGTGGGCGTGGCTTTTTTTTCTTTGCAGCACCCCCCCTCCCCGTTTTTGGGCCTCAGGGAAGCCGCCTGGGGGGTGATTTTGCTCCCAGAAGGCTTCCCTGGAGCCCAGGAATAGAAAAAACGGAGCGCAGGGAGGTGCTTCAAACAGCTGATTGTTGGGAAAGAAACAGCTGATTGTTGAGAAAGAAACAGCTGATCGTTGGGAAAGAAACAGCTGATGTTGGGAAAGAAACAGCTGATTGTTGGGAGGGGGAAAACCTTAAGGAGTGACTGGGCCCGGGAGAATGCCGTCAGCATGTCAGGGATGCGGGATGTTGGGCATGCGCGATAAGGACTGACTGGGCAGGGAGGGGAGGGGTGGGCAAAGAGAGGCGGGGCCAACCAGGGCCACAATTTGCCGGTTCTCCAAACTGTACAGAATCGTAACAACTGGTTCTATAGAACCGGTCTGAACAGGTAGAATCCCAGCCCTGATTATAATGCTGGCTTAACCATGGTCAGTTGAAAGTCTGTAGAGATTCTCCATCATCCAGGTCACGGTTGTCCCAAAGGTACATTTTATAGGAGGCAACTGGACTTTCTTGGTTTTTCTTTTTCTTTGAAGACGTTTTGCTTCTCATCCAAGAAGCTTCTTCAGCTCTGACTGGATAGTGGGGAATGGAAGGATTTATATTATTTATTCTTCTTTGGGGAATGGGCCATTTGTTCTTTATATGAATTTTAGGTGAAACTCAAAACTCACAAAACTTGGTGGTAATGTCAAAATATAAATGGCTTGTGTTTAAAATATATTGATCCTTTTTGTAAGGAAAACTTTAAAATAATATGGAAATAGTCCCCATTGTTTGAAGGGTAGGGGTGGGGGTGAACCAGATGACCTACAAGGTCCCAACTCTGATAATCTGTTACCTAAAAAACAAGGAAGTCCAGTTGCCTCTTGAAAAAGCATCTTTGGGACATTGTCAGTTGAAACAACTTTTTCTGGTGCATAATTTATCCATATCAAAAGTGACCAAGTCCAGTGGATTATTATTTTTTTGAAAAATGCTACAACTGATGAGTTTCTACTCTGAACTATTTCAAGTGCAGATTTTTCCTGATCTTAATGTTTTCTGGTCTTTTTATTCATTTGCAAAACAAAAACAAAAAAAAACCCTTTTTGATGTACTAAAGCTTCCCAACCAATTTATAAATCTCTTGGGTTATTTTTCAGGTCCCCCCTAACAAAATCGACTACGAATATAGTGAATTAATATTGTACCAGAATCAAGTGATGAGAGAAGCAGATTTCTTTCAAGAATCATTGGACCATATAGAAACTTACGAAAGGCAAATCTGCGATAAACTCATGATAGACGAGATTAAAGGTAAGGTTTTTTTATAAGCCCTTAATTATCCTTAATTTTTCATAGCCCTCTTCCCTCCTTCCTTCCTTCCTTCCTTCCTTCCCCTCCCTCCCTCTTCCTTCCCTCCTTTCTATCCCTCCCTCCCTCTTCCTTCCTTCCCTCCTTTCTATCCCTCTCTCCCTCTTCCTTCCTTTCTATCCCTCCCTCCCTCTTCCTTCCTTCCTTCCTTCCTTCCTTCCTTTCTATCCCTCCCTCCCTCCCTCTTCCTTCCCTCCTTTCTATCCCTCCCTCCCTCTTCCTTCCTTCCCTCCTTTCTATCCCTCCCTCCCTCTTCCTTCCTTCCTTCCTTTCTATCCCTCCCTCCCTCTTCCTTCCTTCCCTCCTTTCTATCCCTTCCTCCCTCTTCCTTCCTTCCTTCCTAACCCTCCCTCCCTCTTCCTTCCTTTCTCTCCCTCCCTCCCTCCCTCTTTCTTCCTTCCTTCCTTCCTTCCTTCCTATCCCTCCCTCCCTCTTCCTTCCTCCTTTCTACTTCCTCCCTCCCTCCCTCTTCCTTCCTTCCCTCCTTTCTATCCCTCCCTCCCTCTTCCTTCCTTCCTTCTTTTCTATCCCTCCCTCCCTCTTCCTTCCTTCCTCCTTTCTATCCCTCCCTCCCTCTTCCTTCCTTCCTTCCTAACCCTCCCTCCCTCTTCCTTCCCTCCTTTCTATCCCTCCCTCCCTCTTCCTTCCTTCCCTCCTTTCTATCCCTCCCTCCTCTCTTCCTTCCTTCCTTCTTTTCTATCCCTCCCTCCCTCTTCCTTCCTTCCCTCCTTTCTATCCCTCCCTCCCTCTTCCTTCCTCCTTCCTCCCTCCCTCCCTCTTCCTTCCCTCCTTTCTATCCCTCCCTCCCTCTTCCTTCCTTCCTCCTTTCTATCCCTCCCTCCCTCTTCCTTCCTTCCTTCTTTTCTATCCCTCCCTCCCTCTTCCTTCCTTCCCTCCTTTCTATCCCTCCCTCCCTCTTCCTTCCTTCCTTCCTTCCTTCCTTCCTTCCTTCCTTCCTTCCTTCCTTCCTTCCTTCCTTCCTTCCTAACCCTCCCTCCCTCTTCCTTCCTTTCTCTCCCTCCTCCCTCCCTCCTCCCTCTTTCTTTTCCTTCCTTCCTTCCTTCCTTTCTTTTTACAGAACTTTTAATCAGAAGTTTGGGGTTATGTTTTCCCCTCGGCTATCTCTTTGTCTATAAACTGTAATTTAGAAAGCACAAGTTTGCTCAATCATTTTAGCTGTTTTAAGGTTTGTGATCTTGCTTGTCTTTTCACTGCTGTGACACAGTGGCACCATTTGAGCTGTTCTAACACATTTCCAAAATTGGGGCACCGACCGCACAAAGAGCTCCGCAGAGGACCAGTTTCTCACTTCAGACCTGTTCATGGCTGAAGGCACGCTATGGGTGGGGTAGACCATGTGGGCGTCAGATTATCTGTGCTGTTACTATTTTAGAAGAAATTGTAAGTGGGGTCCTTGCTACTCTCTGAGCTTGGTGGTTTTCTTGCAGACGTTTCGTTACCTAACTAGGTAACATCATCAGGGCTAGAAGGGAAGAGGGTTTGTGGAGAGGAGGAGGACTGTGGGGTCCTTGGTGCTCTCTGAGCTTGGCAGCTTTATTGCAGACATTTCATGACTCAACTAGTGAACCTCATCAGTGCTAGACAAACATCATCTAGCACTGATGATGTTACCTAGTTTTGGTCATGAATTGTCTGCAAAAAAAGCAGCCAAGCTTAGAGAGCACCAAGGACCCCACAGTCCTCCTCCTCCTCCTCTCCACAAACCCTCCTCCCTTCTAGCCCTGATGATGTTACCTAGTTAGGTAATGAAATGTCTGCAAGAAAACCACCAACCTCAGAGAGCACCCAGGACCCATCATTTCAACCCTGACCTACCTGTAATGACCCAAAGGGGTGTGAAACAAAAATAACAAAGTCACAAAAGTAGATAAATTCCCTTCAGTACCTCCAACTTGGCCCCCCAATGTCCAGTTATCCTCGGCTGGAGATCAAACTCTTCGAAAAACAGTCTGCAAAGGGAAGAAATGCAGTCTGAACCCAAAATACAGATAAATTAGAAATAAAAAAAACAAAAACACAAACCACACTGAAGTAATTAACATGACAGGCCAGGATGATAAATTGCAGACTTCCAAAAGATAATTAAGCACAACAGTCGGGAGGATGCCAAAACCAAGATAAGCCTCAAGAAAGATAACGCACACTTTGCTTCCAGCAAGATGCTGTGTGCAAACGCCCTTCTCGTGTCCTGTTCTCCCAGCTGCGACTAATGAAAGGGATCAGGGCCCTTTTCTCTCCCGTAAGCCACCTTGCTCCTTTCTCCGTTCTGCGTGCCCTAGGATGAAGAGGGGTGGCCCTGGGACTTCCTCTGAATGCCCAGCCGGACTGTACCTTTCCCCAGTTTCCTCCACAACCACTGGAACCACACTCCCACTCCCGGTCAGCTGCTCAATCCCCCCCCCCCCTTAGAATCAGACTCCAACAAGGGCATGACACTACCCTTTATTCTCCTTTATATTGCAACTGTACGAATCAAACCTTTTCAGCGTCCGAAGCTTTTCCATATTATTTTTAAAAAGTCAGGTGAGATTATATTCTTGCTGCAGGGGAAATGTTGCTGAATTTGGGGCGCCTGGAAGAAGCGGCTGAAATCTATCGGGAGCTTATCGATCGCAATGCAGAATGTTGGAGTTACTACGAGGGCCTGGAAAAAGCTCTGCAGCCACGTAAGCAACGGGATTGTACATTTCGCTTCAAGCATTTTAAGGGGACTGAAAAAAAATACGGTGTCAGGGAAGCCGATGCATTTAGGGAAATATAGATACAGTCACAAGTGGGAGGGGATGGGTGATAAGGAACGATGAGAAGATTAATAGTAGTGGTAGTGCAGACTTTGTAAATAGTTGGACAGTGTTGAGGGAATTATTTGTTTAGCAGAGTGATGGCATTTGGGGGAAAAATTGTTCTTGTGTCTAGTTGTTCTGGTGTGCAGTGCTCTACAGTATCATTTTGAGGGTAGGAGTTGAAACAGTTTATGTCCAGGATGTGAGGAGTCTGTAAATATTTTCACAGCCCACTTTTTGACTCGTGCAGGAGATACAGGTCCTCCTCCAACCTACAGGTTGGTAGCAATTGTTTTTTTTTTTTTTCTGCAGTCCTAATTACTTTTTGAAGTCTCTGACAGTCCTGCTGGGTTGCAGAACCAAACCAGACAGTGATAGAGGTGCAGATGACAGACTCAATAATTCCTCTGTAGAACTGGATCAGCAGCTTCTTGGGCAGTTTGAGCTTCCTGAGTTGGTGCAGAAAGAACATTCTTTGTTGTGCTTTTTTTATGACGTTTTTGATGTTAGGTGTCCATTTTAGGTCTTGTGATATGATAGAACATAGAAATTTGAAGGTCTCTACTGTTGATACTGTGTTGTCTGGTATTGTAAGAGGTGGTAGTATGGGAAGGTTTCTTCTAAAGTCTACCACTGTTTCTACGGTTTTATAACTATAATTATAACTCAAATTATAAGGGATACGTTGGGCTGTATCCAAATTTAAATGAAGGGAAAATGGAGTGGGATGCTAATTGCTAGGATGAACAATTCACCCAATTCTAGTTTTTGGAGGTGGGTTGTGAATAGTAAAATGACTTGTTAAAATGAAGTAAAAATGCTAGATTTAATGCTTGCACAAATACGGATTCAGGTTTTTTGCTCACAGGAAAACTTCCGGCGAGTGAAACCGAAGAATTGGATTTAGCTCAATGTTCTACATTGCTGCTTGTTCCTGAACCGTGTGACTTTAAGGCATAACAACTCCAATTTCACATTTGTCATTTATCAACAGACTCTTTAGAAGAGAGGCTAGAATTGTATGAAGAAATAAGCAAGCAACATCCACGGGCTGTTTCCCCTCGAAGGCTACCTTTAAACTTCGTCACAGGTAACACGTTGCCATCTTTATATCGTACAGCTCCACGATACTTAAAAAGTATTGTTTTCCCCCATTTGCATTTCATCTGCAGTGAAAGATTCGTCTTTGGTTTTCTTTCAAAATATATATTTTATTTTGTTTAGATACCACCATGAACCGAAAAGCAATTTAAGGGCTTTCAAGAAAAGCTATGCTTAGCTGGATTTTATTCAGATCCAATAACTTGAATTGCTGTGGATAAAAGCAGTTTTCTGGGAATCTGGGAATATTTATCTTTAATAGGAAACACTCAGCTATCTCTTTGAACCAACACAGGTGATTAGTGGGGATGCTATTGCCAAATCTCCTAGAAAGATACCGGAAGTATTTTATTTTAAAATGTATTTGTATCCCACCGGTAGTATTTTTACAAACAATTCAAGGCAGCACTCATGTCCAACATAACTTCCTCCTTCTATTTTCCCCACCTGTGAGGTTGAGTGGGTTGAGAGAGAGAGTGACTGGCTCAAAGTCACCTCGCTGGTTTTCATGTAAAAAGGACTAGAATTCCCAGTCTCCTGGTAATTATCCCAAAGTCACCCAGCTGGCTTTCATGCTTAAGGTGGGACTAGAATCCACAGTCTCCTAGTGATTGATTGGTCCAGAATCACCCAATTGGCTTTCATGCCTAAGGCAGAACTAGAACTCACTGTATCCTAGTGATTGGTCCAAAGTCACCCAGCTGGCTTTCATGACGTAAGGCAGGACTAGAACTCACTGTCTCCTAGTGATTGGTCCAGAATCACCCAACTGGCTTTCATGTCTAAAGTGGGACTAGAACTTCCAGTCTCACCGCAATTGGTCCAAAGTCACCCAACTGGCTTTCATGCCTAAGACAGGACTAGAACTCACTGACTCCTAGTGATTGGTTCAAAGTCACCAAGCCAGCTTTCATGACGTTAGACAGGACTGGAACTCACCGTCTCCTGGTTTCTAGTCTGGAACCTTAACCACTAGACCAAACTGACTCTCCAAAGGTACCTTGGCAACTGATTCAGCTTCAGTACCTGAGCACACCTATAAATCTTGATGGAGAAGATGATTGAATCTCCCCATCAATGCCATTGATGGTCGATTACTTGTAAGAGTGCAAGAAATACGATCAAAATAGTTGGGAGTGATAAAGTACCAATAGAAAAAAATATTTGTAGCTCAGGGTTGAACTGTGGGGTCCTTGGTAGGCTCTGAGCTTGAGTGTTTTCATTTCGTTACCTGACCAGGTTAACATCACCAGTGAGTGAGGTTTGCAAACCCCATTTCCTTCTAACATTGATACTAAATTGGCACCAGATAAAGATCAATGGAATTCAAGAGGTGCTGGACTTAGACTGTTTATGAGAATGTAATGATTCTAGGCTGATAACTTGCTTAACTCTGCCCCCTCTCTTTGCTTACTCTTCTACATCAGTACAAGCAAAGCATTTATATACAGAGAAAGGACCCGTTTGTGAGAACATGTAAAGTTTTGATGAAACCTCTCAGAGCCCAGGGATTGGAGTTAGTGTAAAAGGCTGCTCTATGTGCATAAGAATTAGATGTTTATTATACAATTATTGACTGCATCCCTCTCTAAATTGAGGATTGCAAAGTAAGATTATTTCTCAAAACCCGAACAGCTTGCAGGTGAATCAACCACAAAAAATGAGTATCTAATTCTTATATCTTATATTGGATATTTTCAGTATCATTCTGTGTAATTGCAATCTATTTTGCATTTGATGTCTTCCAGCATCTAATATTAGCCACCAGTTTTAATAGGCCAGGATCTCTTTAACAACTACCGTTGCGTAGTGACTGAACAACTTGTGATTGTTGTTAATTCCATCCAGAGAAGTTAAGCAGCAATAGCAAACCATCATGTATTGTACATTATGGGTTGTGAGAATGAATTTGTCCCCAGCAATCTTCAAAAATCAGTTTGCTTAACAGCGATCTACATATATTATGCAAATCGAGCCAATTTCCACAATTTTTCTAAAGGAATACAAGTTACAGTATGAACTTCTCAAAAAAGGTTCTTTTGTTATATTGTTATCTTTGAGATTTTTCATACTTTATGCAAAATGAACACCAAGTTATTGTAATATAACCTATATGTTTTTGGCTTCCAGGTGAAAAATTTAGAGAATTGTTGGATAAATTCCTAAGGGTTAACTTCAGCAAAGGTTGCCCACCCCTGTTTACAACTTTGAAGTCTTTGTACTACAGTACAGAAAAGGTCAGTTTTCTTCCAATCCCGAATGCACATATTTGTATCTTCTAGATATATAAAAGCGAAATACCCCTCACGCATCGTCACAAAATCTCCAGAACCGTAAAGTCTACAGACTTGAAATTTGGCACCTATGTTCCTCCTGGCTTCTAGCGGCTCACTAAGAAAGAATTTTTTGAAATGACCATCAGAGCATTAGTATTTCCTATATTATTATTATTAACATGCTCTGATGCTAAGGAGTTCTATTCCCCCTCCGCACCTGAAAAGAAATCTCTTCCAAATGCAAAACACAAGCAGAGGAGAGGAGTTTCAGTTTCATAGCAGCACCAAGCAGCTTTAGTACAGAACAGTTGAGCTAAGCCACGCCCAGGCTCCTTGCTGTCTCCTTCTTGCTCACACAGCAAATACTGTTTCAGTTTCCAAACAGCCCTCAACTCTCTCACACACTGACAGGACGCTAGCCAGAGGAATACTGGCTGGTAAGCAGAGGCAGAATAATGCTGGTAGGCAGAGGCAGAATTCCTCCCCGCCCCCATTTTCCTCCCCCAAAACTAAGCCTGATCACATAGTTTCATAGCGAAGCACAGGTATCCAGCTAGTATTGATATATATATAGAACAGCATTTGTATATTTCACAAATCATTCAACAATAATTATTTTCTGATAATATCTGTTGGATAGAACCGGTGGGAAAGTAGGTTCTTGTTTTAAAAAAAAAAGTCAAATTGTACCACTCATTGTATCTTCAAGAAAAAGTAAGGATGCATTAATTCTCACAATGGAAGAATTGATTGAGCTAGCAGAGATGCTCAAATTAACTGTTTTAATCAAAGAAAAGAGTATTTTATATTTTATTTTAACGTGGAACGCTTCTAGATTCTGTGCTCGAGATAGAAAAACAATGAAATTCTGACTTTGGGATTTAATGATTAGATAAATTTGTTATTGCAGAAATGGTTACTATATATTAAATATGAAAAAGTAACAAAAAAGAGACTGTAACGTTAATATCTTTATTCTACAGTGCTGAAAATATTTGAAAGTCGATGCTTTTTTTTTAACCTCATACTTCTCTTTTCCCCCTTTCTACTGCTCCAATTTTCACATTATCTTTATTTTTCCTTATTTTTTAATTTTTTGATACATTTAATAATAATAATTAAAAAGAACATTTTCCAACATTTTATTTGGGAAAATAACTGCTGCAAAAAAAGGACACTAGATGCCAGCAAAGAGAGGCAGGCAAACACTCTTTATCGCCATCTAGTGGTTTTCCAAGGAGGTGTTTTCAAGAATGTACAACAAAAAGTACAGAAAGTACTGTAACGTTCTGTCAAGTTAAGAAATTGCAATGTTTGTTGTTCATTAAGTGATGCGCTTTATAGAGAGAATGAATGAATGTTAATTAAGACAGTAACCCCAGGAGTAATAAAGTACCAATTTCTTTACTCTCTTTTTGCAGATTTCAACAATTGAAGAGCTGGTAATTAGTTATGAAGCTTCTTTGAAAACCTGTCACCTGTTTAGTCCAGATGGTAAGATTTGGTGCTGAGGAACGGAGCTAAAATGCAAAGTTTAATGAGTGTAATCTGGACTGATATAGCTTCACGGGGGAATCTGTTTTCTAGGAACCGAGCCTTTTGATAATATGTACTTCTAGGTTAAGTGTTGCAAATTGTTCTGTGTGTGTGTTGCAGAAAATGGAGAGCTTGAACCGCCAACGACGCTGCTCTGGGTTCGGTATTTCCTTGCCCAGCATTTTGACAAGCTTGGCCAATTTTCCTTGGCATTGGATTACATCAACTCTGCTGTGACGAGTACTCCGACATTAATAGAGCTGTTCTATTTGAAAGCCAAAATTTATAAGGTTAATGGCCCTTCCTTTAATATCCCATATTCAGAATACATGATTATTGCTGTGTGTATGTTTCATGTAACTTGATAATGCACCTAAAGACAAAGGTAGATAGTGAAGAGGATGATTTGACTTGTAGAATAGAATAGTGTAGAGTAGGGTAGGACAGGATAGGATAGGATAGAATAGAGGATAGGATAGGATAGGATAGAGGATAGGATAGGATAGGATAGGACAGAAGATAAGAATAGGATAGGATAAGAGAATAGGATAGGAGAATAGAATAGAATAGAATAGAATAGGACAGGAGAAGAGAAGATAGGAGAGGAGAAGAGGAGAGAATAGAATTAAATAGGATAAGATAGGACAGGATGAGAATAGAGGATAGGACAGAACAGAATAGAATAAAGAACAGAATTCCATAGGATAGGATGAAAATAGAGAACAGAATAGAATAGAATGAGGATAGCGGATAAGATAGGATAGAATAGAATAAGAGAGTAGAGTAGAACAGAATATACTAGAGAATAAAATTAGGATAGGATAGAATAGAGAATAGGATAGGATAGAAGATAAGGATAGGATAGGATAATAGAATAGGACAGGAGAATAGAATAGAATAGAACATAGGATAGGAGAAGAGGAGAGAATAGAATTAAATAGGATAGGATGAGAATATAGGATAGACGGAACAGAATAAAGAATAGAATTCGATAGGATAGAATAGGGTGAGAATAGAGAGCAGAATAGAACAGAATGAGGATAGAAGATAAGAGAGGATAGAATAGAATAAGAGAGTAGAGTAGAACAGAATAGACTAGAGCAGGGATCCAACCTTTTCGACGCGCTGCCGGTTCCGACATCAGCTGGGCGCCGCGGCCGGTCGGCGTCAACTGGGCGCCGCCATCTTTTATGACGAAACAGCGCTTCGGTGGCGTCACGGAGAGCTGTTACAAAGACTCGCCAGCGCTTCTGGTGAGCTTTTTCGGGTAGAAATGGCTTTCTACCCGGAAAAGCTCACGAGCGCTGGCGCCGCCATCTTTTTATGACGAAACAGCGCCGGTGAGCTTTCCAAAAAAGATGGCGGCGCCCAGCAACCAGCGGCCCGGTAAGGCTTGTTCCGCGGCCCGGTACGGTCCGCGGACCGGCGGTTGGGGACCCCTGGACTAGAGAATAGAATTAGGAATAGGATGAGAATAGAGGACAGAAGAGAAAAGAATAGAATATTTATTGATTAAATCATTTGAACTTGTAGAAAATATCTCTGGGTATTTTGGTATATATATATATATATATGAGTATTTTGGTATATATCCAACAGACAAATGTCAATTCTGAACAGAACACGATGTTAGAGTGCCAGTAACCTCTGAACCTATAATATTAGGAAGAATTAGGATTTAGTTTGTATACCACTTTTTGTTCTTGAGAAAAACCTAGGTTTGTTCTACACGCTAATGCTCTGCAATTAACGCATGTGATTCGTCAGCCGTGACAGTTTTCTAATTATGATCCTTTCTTTTTTTTAATCAGTACATTCCGAGTTTATTGTTCACCTAATGACCTAGGATAGAGAGGGCTGTAATGTTATCCTCCTAACATTTCGAGCGAAGGGGAGATTTTTAAAACACTACCGTTTCAGGCTCTGCGTAGCGCCTTCCTTGTTGAATGGAATGAATTTGAAAATGGATTTCTCTTGCCCCAATATAGCATGTGGGCAACCTCAAGGAAGCGGCCAGATGGATGGATGAGGCCCAGTCCTTGGATACGGCAGACAGGTTCATCAATTCCAAGTGTGCCAAATATATGCTGAGAGCCAATTTGGTCAAGGAAGCCGAGGAGATGTGTTCCAAATTCACACGGGTAAAAGAAAAATAATTATATGATCACAAAAGGGTAATAGTAATAAAGCATGATTTTCTTTCTTTCTTTTTTATAAAGAATGCATCTGTTGTTATAAACTTTTTCACCGAGTTTTCATCTCAAATTCACTTTTGATATACCGTGTTTCCCCAAAAATAAGACCCGTCTTATATATATATATATTTAAAATTTAAATCTGAAACCACTGTAAAAGTCTGACTCACAGACGGACACAATACAGAGCCTGATGATGGCAGATGAGATTCTGCTGAAACGTTGCTACAACTTTAAAAGCACCCGAACAAAGCTGAAGGCCACACACATGTGTGTGTGTGTGTGTGTGTGTGTGTGTGTGTGTGTTTTCTGAGGTTCTCGCAGGTATTTGTATGTGGATCTTTGGTTATTTGGGTTTTCTCCACATAAGATTGGAAGTATCTAGCAGCTTGATGAAGTCTCATTCATCATCTTCAGGCTTCTGTCTTCAGCTCTGTGCTTCTCAGAGTGCACAGAGAAGCACAGAGCTGAAGACAGAAGCCTGAAGATGATGAATGAGACTTCATGAAACGTTGCCTAGATACTCAATCTTACGTGGAGAAAACCGAATAACAAAGATCCATATATATATATATTGCCACCAAGGTCTTATTTTTGGGGATGTCCTCCACTGACTAACCTCACTTCGGCCCCTTTTCGCTGTCAGAGGCCTTCAGGAACTTCTTCTGCAGCCAGGTAGATTTTTCTGAAGGCCTCTGCAGCTGATAACAGAGCTCAGGATCGATCCAGAGCTTTGTGAACAGCTACAGAAGCCTTCAGGAAAATCTTGCCAGACTTGTTGGCTTCAAAAGAAATGGGCTGGCAAGGCAGGTGTTGGGGTGTGTGAGGCCTGGCTACAACTGTCCAAAAGTAAATAGAGGGCAGCTACACACACACACACACACACCTCCACCTTAGCTTAATTTTTACCTGTGCACTCTGGAGTGAGTGGGATCTTAATCAGAGCTTATTTTGGGGGGTAGGGCTTATATTGGGCACATGTGTAAAAAATCAAGCTAGGGCTTACTTTATGCCTATTAAGCATAAAGTGGCATTGTTTTTTTTTTAAATTGAATCTAAATAGAAGTAGCGATACATTTTTAGGAAGAACACGCTTCCTTGTAGTGTTTAAAACGTGGGACAGTAACATGGCATAGTTTATTATAAATAACTCTGTTGCAAACATAACCTGTTATATTATTCATGAACTTGAACAATATAGTGCAAGCAATTTCTATTTTCATTGGTATTTGCCTAGCAAACGATTCTTGCTTGGCAGCTTTGCTGTTTGTTTTTTTTAAGGTCTGCATTCTACTTCTTTTACATCACCTCCAATTCAAGTCATACTATTGTTCATCCAGTTCACGCAATTACGTTCAAATTGCATTTTGCATTGATGCTTTTCTGTCGTAGGAAAATCAATATTTCTTTCTTTATCAAGCGGCTATTGGAAGTTACAAGTTCATCCCTTATTACAGCCTTGTTCAATTCCTTGTGAAAGGAATTGGTTGTCTTTGGTTTTCTAAGCTAAAAACCTCACATTTGGGGATAAGCGGCGTAGAACAGTGGTGGGATTCAAATTTTTTTTTTACTACTGGTTCTGAGGGCGTGGCTCGGTGTGCGTGACATGGCTTGGTGGGCATGGCAGGGGAAGGATACTATACAATTTCCATTCCCTCCCCACCCACTAACCTGCTTTCCAGCTCCGTTCTCCTATGCAGGGAAACAAAAGAAGATCCAGCCAATCAGCTGGGACTCGAGGTGGAGAATAGATAGGGGCGGGGCCAGTCAGAAGGTGGTATTCTGAATTACTCAAAATTTCCACTACTGGTTCTCCGAACTACTCAAAATTTCTGCTACCGGTTCTCCAGAACTGGTCAGAACCTGCTGAATTCCACCTCTGGTGTAGATGAGCCAATATCTAGTGAGATGTATAATCTGTGTGGTTTGTAAAAAGCAGAGAAATGTATTATTGTAATTTGCAGAATATGAAGTATCTCCCAAGAATCTCCCGTAAGAAAACGGACAGCGTTGTAAATACAGGTAGTCCTCGCCTTACGACCACAATTGAGCCTAAAATTTAGGTTGTTAAGCGAGACCGTTGTGAAGTGACTTTTCCTCCATTTCACGACCTTTCTTGCCACCGTTAAGTGGATCACTGCAATTGTTAAGTTAGAAAATGGACAGAGTTGTAACCAGGGGTGGGATTCAACTGGTTGTTACTACCGGTTCGGTGACTACGTTTTGTGTGAGCGTGCACGCTTCGCACACCTAATGCACATTGTGCACACATGTAAAAAAAACCTCAAGCTGTGCTGCCTGGACAGCTGAGCCGCGCTGCGTGTGGGTGCACGGCGTTTGAAAAGCCACTTTTTTTCCCCTGCTTTTTCAACCTCAGCTGTGCCATGCAAAGCAACTGAGGTTGAAAAAGCAGGAAATAAAGGACAGGTAAGAGCCCGGGCAGGTGGGTGGGCCAAACAGCAGCAGACACACAACCGGTTCTGTGTCTGCTGCTCTTCAGAGCTACCGGTTCTATAGGGCCGGGCCGAACCAGTAGCATCCCACACCTAGTTGTAACTATAAGGATGATCACGACGTTTATTGGAGCACAAGATGACGGAAGTGTTTTTTACCGGATATCTTAAATAGAATGAAAAAGAATGGTGTGGTGGCCTAGAGGTGAAGCTCTCGCCTCACAGTCACGAGGCTGCGAGTTCAATCCTAGGTAGAGGCAAATATTTCTCTCGCTGGGCACAAGGAGAATAAATCTGCTGAACAAAACTTTGCATCGGTGACGGGAAGGGCATCCGGCAAGTAAACACTCTGCTAACTCCATTCAGATGCCCAGGTTCCACCCTGCAAGGGATTCTGGGGGGTCGTTAAAAGAAGATGATTAAATAAAATTAAGACTGTTTCTAAAACGCTTTCCTCATTTTCCAGGAAGGGACTTCTGCCACGGAGAATCTCAATGAAATGCAGTGTATGTGGTTTCAGACGGAATGTGCCCTTGCTTTTCAAAGATTAGGAAAATACGGGGAAGCCTTGAAACAGTGCCACGAAATTGAGAGGGTAAGTTGATGAAAGGTTGGATTTTTTTCCCCCTCCTGATTATACCACTTGCCCTGATGGACGTGTGTTCGATTACTCACCACTCAAAGAGGATCTACAAGAAAAGGATCCTGAATTGATAAGGATCCCCGCCACAAAAACAAAACCCAAATAGAAAGGAAAAAGAATCAGACACTATCACCGTGTGGTCAGCTCAACTGTTATAAGAAGGGGGTTGGACTAGAAGACCTCCAAGGTCCCTTCCAGCTCTATTCTATTCTATTCTTCATTACAATATTCTGTTCTATTCTATTCCGTTCCATTCCATTCAAATTCTATTTTTCTTCCTTCCCTCTTCCTTCTATTCTATATACTTTCTTTATTCTAGTCTAGTCTAGTCTAGTCTAATATTCTATTCTATTCTATTCTATTATTCTATTCTATTCTATTCTATTCTATTCCATTCCATTCCATTCCATTCCATTCCCTTTAAATTCTATTCTATTCTATTCTATTCTATTCTATTCTATTCTATTCTATTCTCTAGTCTAATTCTATTCCATTCCATTCCATTCCATTCCATTCCCTTTAAATTCTATTCTATTCTATTCTATTCTATTCTATTCTATTCTATTCTATTCTATTCTATTCTATTCTATTCTATTCTATTCTATTCTATTCCATTCCATTCCATTCCATTCCATTCCCTTTAAATTCTATTCTATTCTATTCTATTCTATTCTATTCTATTCTATTCTATTCTATTCCAGTATTCTATTCCATTCCTATTCTATTCTATTCTTAGCAGGGGGTTGGACTAGAAGATCTCAAAGGCCCCTTCCCACTCGGTTATCCTGTGTTCTCTCCTCTATTTCAGCACTTCTTTGAGATCACCGATGACCAGTTTGACTTCCATACCTATTGCATGAGGAAGATGACCTTGCGTGCCTACGTCGACCTCTTGAGGTTGGAAGACGTGCTGAGAAAACACGCCTTTTATTTCAAGGCGGCGCGATCGGCCATTGAAATTTACTTGAAGCTGCACGACAACCCGCTGGCCAGCGAGAACAAAGAGCAAGAAGTGAACTCAGGTATTTGAGCTTCCTCCAAACAGGATTTGAATTCACTTCCCAAAGGGGGTAATTCCGGAAGTCAAGCTGGTTTGCTCTTAAGAATGTCAAAGTCATCGTTCGCTTTGTTTTGAATTTAAAAGAGTTTCAGGTTGGTGCAGGAATAGATAATTGTGCTTTTAGGTTTGGTCTTTTAGAGGGCAAAGAGCGTCCTGGGAATAATCAGAATATCTGAGCTTGGCTGGTTTCTTGCAGACGTTTCATTACCCAAACCTGGTAACCTTATCAATGCACTGATGCAGTTACCTAGTTTGGTAATGAAACATCTGCAAGGAAAATACCAAGCTCAGAGAGCACCAAGGACCCCACGGTTTCCCCCCCTGCTCCCCCCTCCTCCTCTTCTCCAAAACCCCACTCCCTTCTAACACTGAACATGTTACTTAGTTGGGTAATGAAACATCTACAAGGAAAATACCACACTCAGAGAGCACCAAGGACTCCACAGTTCCCCTCCTCCTCTTCTTCCTCCTCCTCTTTTACCCTCTTCCTCCTCTTCTCTGCAAACCCCACTCCCCTCTAGCACTGATGCTGTTACCTAATTGGGTAATGAAAGGTCTGCAAGAAAACAATACAGCTCGGAGAGCACCAAGGAACCCACAGTTCAACCCAGAGTTACAAATATTCTCCTTTATTTAGTAATTAGAGTCCAGGTAGCTCTTCACTTGCAAGAGCAGTAGCACTTAGACTTATATAGCACCTCATGGTGCTTTTACAGTCCTCTCTAAAGTCAGCATATTTGCCCTCAACGATCTGGGTCCTCATTTTACTGACCTCAGAAAGACGGAAGGCTGAGTCTTATCAGGATCGAACTGCTGGCAGGTGGCAGAGATAAGCCTACCATATGGCATACTGCAATAGATCATTTCCTGATTGTTCGAAATTAACAACAGCACTGAGAAAAGTGGCTTGTGGCCGCTTTTCCCACTTAGCGGCTGTTGCGGCATCCCCGTGCAAACATCAACAAAATTCAGCGGCTTGGCAACTGGCATGTACTTATGACGGTTGCAGTGGTTTCCCAGGGTCACGTGATCCCCTTTGGCGACCTTCTGACCAGCAGAGTCAATAGGGAAGACAGAACCACAACCATGCTGCTAACTTACCCACTGCAGTGATTTGTCAGGGTTCCAGCGATCGCCCTAAATTAAATCATGAGCCTCGAGCCAAACTTTAAAAAAAATAACTTCAAAGGATTTATTAGGAGCGACATGCTGGCATGATCTGTATGAAGCCGACTCTGAGATACGTAATTTACGATCACCTATGACCCTGTTTCCCTCCCACCCCTCTGGGTGTATCATAATTCAGATTGTCTAAAGAAACACATCAATCACATTCTCCAGTAGAGGATTTTCGAGCCCAGAATACTCAGTTGCCTGAGTTACAATCTTTGTGAGATAAGCTTGGAATGTGCTTCTAAGTTCATTTGCCATATTCTCCTTCAGGGTCCCCCCCCCGCTTTCTTATGGCAACTTGGAGACAGGCATTGTGATGACCCAAAGGGGTGTGGCATAAAGGCAACACAGTCAGATAATAAGAGTCCCTTTATTATCTCCAACTTTGCCCCTGGTTGCCTTCTGGGCTGGAGAAAAACTCCCAGGAACAGCCTTTGACTGCAGAGAATCAAGTCCAAAACAGGGTAAACACAAACTATAACTTGAAGTCCAAACAAGTCAAACCGAAGTAATTAGTTCGGCAGGGCCAGGAGCAAGGATTCCAGACATGAAAGGCACGGCAGTAACTCAACACGGTTGGGAGGATGCCAGGAACACAGATAACCAAAGTCAACACAAAATAAACTCACATTCGCTCTCAGAAGCTGCCGTACTCAGCCTACATCTGTTTTAAACTCTCTTCCCAGGTGTGCCTAATGAAGAGAATCAGGGCCCTTTCCTCCCCCGTAAGCCACCCAATCTTCGTTGCTCTCTTCTCCGTTCCTCCCTGCGTGCCCTAGGATAAAGAGGGGGTGAGCCTGGGTCTTCCTCTGAACCCCCTCTCCCTTGTTCTCCCTCTCCCCTACTCTGCCCAGCCAGACTCTGCCCTTCCCCAGTTTCCTCCACAGCCAAAGGAGCCATATTCCCGCTCCCTGTCAGCTGTTCGTCTTCCTCCTCGGATTCAGACTCTGACGGGGCATGACAGGCAGAGGGATGTTTTACAGGTTGACCTCATTCACTTAACAACCGTGACCAGAATGGTCGTAAAACCAGGTAAAACTCACTGAACAAATGTCTCAATGAACAACAGAAAGGTTGGGCTTCATTGTTGTCATATGCCGAGGCTCAATTGTGGTTGTACGTCATACATACACAGCAGTCTATGTCAAAACGATAAACCATTTTTAAAAAAAAATAAATTTCTGTTTTCTACAGAAAACCTTTCCGCCAAAGAACTGAAGAAAATGCTCAGCAAGCAACGGCGGGCGCAGAAGAAAGCAAAGCTGGAGGAGGAGAAGAAACACGCAGAACGAGAGCGGCAGCAGAAGAGTCAGAAGAAGAAACGAGACGAAGAAGAGGAGGAGACCAGCGGCCCGAAGGAAGAATTGGTTCCTGAGAAACTGGAAAGGGTAAAAAAAAAAAGCTTCCACTTTTGCCTAAGTCTAAGCCGCTGAGATTGTTCGTCCTGCGCCGTCTCTCCCGGAGGTGAGGCAGGAGATCAATCTTCATCAGTAAAAACTAATTACTCAGTGTTCATTTAGTGACCGAAGTTGAGTGGTGCAGCGGCCTAGATGTGGAGCTCTCACTTCACAATCAGGAGGCTGTGAGTTCGATCCTAGGGAGAGGCAGACATTTATTTCTCTCTTTTTTCAGTGCCATTGTAACTTTTGACACTAAATGAACTTTTGTAAGTCGAGGCCTATCTGTAGATTAGAAGCAAGAAGTTGAATGTTGTCATCTTCTTCTTTTCTTTTTTTGCAAATAGTTTTTTTATTTTTATTTCTTTAAATACATATTTAAGTGGACAGTTCAGTTCCAGGCTTTTTATATTATAAATCAAACATGACCATAATCACAAATACAGCTTTCTTTTCTAATTTCAAATAATTACCTATTATGTTACCAATTTTCCTTTTTATATTCTCATACATTATATCATTCTCCATATTCGTAATCATTCTCTATATTCATTTACCATATATTCTTATTTTTGTCATATTTGTCAATTTTATCAAATCATATCATTCCATTAGTTATTCATAAATTCATCTTAATTTAAGTTGTCCATTATTTTATCCCCTTTATAGTATCGCTTTAGGCACTATGCATATCTATATATTTCATGCACACCCTTCCCTCACATACACAACTTCATCACATTTACACGAATTATATTTTCCATCTTATTTTCATTTAGCCAATTATATAAACAAATAACTAATCATTTTTGCTACATTCATATACTTTATTACCTTCTACAAATAAGTAACAAATTATGTAATCCATTAAGAGCAGGGGTCCCCAACCACCGGGCCGCGGACCGGTACCGGGCTGTGGAGCACTCTTTACCGGGCCGCAAATAAAAAAAAATAAAAAAAAATGGCGGCTTTCTTCGCCTTCGGTGAATGCTGCTGGGATCGGGGATCAAGGACACAAATGAAAGAAGGGGAGGGAGGAAGCAACCGAAGCCTGTCCTGCTCTCTGGCTCAGCTCTCTCAGTCGCTCTGTTGCTCCTCCACCAGCACAGGAAGAAACTGCTTCAAAGAAGCCGGGGGGGGGGTGGCTTTTCCTGTCGCCGCAGCTTCCCCGAAGCGCCCGTTTCACCCCCACCCCGCCCGCCCGCCCGCTCGCGGTTCAATCCACAGTGCTCCGTTCTGCCTGCCTGCCTGTCTGGTTGTTTGGGAGCAGCTTCGGCTGAGAATAATAACTATTCGCCTCTTTTTATCAGCCGAAGCTGCTCCGAAACGAAGAAGGCAGGCAGGCAGGCAGGTAGAACGGAGCACTGTGGATTGAACCGCGAGCGGGCGGGGTGGGGGTGAAACGGGCGCTTCGGGGAAGCTGTGGCGACAGGAAAAGCCACCCCACCCCCCACCCCGGCTTCTTTGAAGCAGTTTCTTCCTGGGCTGCTGTAGGAGCGAGAGAGTGACTGAGAGAGGAACGAGGCAGACACCTGAGGGAGGGAGGGAGGCAGACACCTGAGGGATGGGGCTGAGGGAGGCAGGGCCGAGGCGCTCCCTGAACTTGGTGGTTTGCTGGCAGGCGTTTTATTACCCGACTAGGTAACAACATCAGATGTTACCTAGTCAGGTAATGAAACGTCTGCAAGCAAACTACCAAACTCGGATTCTCCTCCCCCGGTCCTTGAAAAAATGTTTCTGCTTGAAACCGGTCCCTGGTACAAAAAGGTTGGGGACCACTGATTAAGAGTATTATCATTCACTAAAAAAACACACACACACAGACATTCTCTTACCAGATTCCACTTGATATTTTCTTCCCCACATTACATATTAATTTCTTATATCTTCCATAGACACTTACATATCTTGATTAATAATCCTATCTTAAGATCTTATTTTCATATCTATTCCAATTAGATTGTTGATCCTTATTCTAATTGTTATTTTATATATATTTAATATTTCTATAATAAGTTATTAATTCCAAGTTCCTCAATATGTATGTATGTATGTATGTATGTATGTATGTATGGTATTTAGGTTTCTTTGGGTATTTTCCCACGTCTTAATATTTGTGTTTTTATTATAGCGACGTTTTGGCTGCTAATCCTGACACACAAGATTAAATAGAACCCAATACACAAGCCTGAGGATGGCAGATGAGATTCTGCCGAAACGTCGCTATAATAAAAGCACAAATATTAAGACGTGGGAAAATACATCTTGGCAACGTTTCGACGAGGTCCCACTCACCATCTTTAGGGTGGTGCTTTCGGCTTCGTCCTTGTGCGAGGTACAAGCACGAAGCCGAAAGCTCCAGCCTAAAGATGGCGAGTGGGACCACATCAAAACGTGGCCAAGATGCTCTCAATCTTACATGGGAAAAGACCCGAACGCGCCAAGGCCTGCATACCTGTACCCGTGAAAATCTACAAAAACAAATATATATACACACACTCTTTGACCTCTCTCTACCCTAGGAGTAACGCTACTCAGACGTTACGAAAAAGTGGGGAAAGTGCAAACCCTCTCACAGCAAATTATGACAAGCTTACCCCTTGAAATTCTTCTCATGTGCTCTGGTTTGTAATCTACTCGGTTTTCTGTTGTTGGGACAGGTGGAAAATCCGTTGGAAGAGGCGATTAAGTTCCTTATACCACTGAAGAATCTCGCAGCCGACAACATAGACACCCATCTGCTAGCCTTTGAAATATATTTCAGGAAAGGTAAAATACGTGCAGTTGTAACATACGACTGGGAGATGATTTTGTAAAGTGGATATGTGCACCTCCCAACTGTGCATTCCAAACGTGCGTTTAATTTTTTAGGAACTGAAATCATCTGTACAGAATACAGGTGGAAGTTCTAGATCGGTTTAATGACATCTATTTTAGATAGCGCTATAATAGTCAGATATGTTTTGTTTCCTGCATAAGTGTATTAATCCTGAAGAAAGATGCTTCGTTGCCATGTAACGTGCAGTGTTTCTATAATCTTATGTAATTTATACAGTCTTGTTCAACAAGCAGGCCTGCATATCTATCTGCCTACCTGCCTACCTTCTATCTATATTCTATCTATCTATATTCTTTTTATCTATATTCTATATATATCATCTATATCTATACTCCATCATCCATCTATCATCTATCTATCCATCTTCTATTATTAATCTGTCTATCTATCTCTAACTATCTTCCATCTATCTATTTTCTATCTATCTATCTATCTATCTATCTATCTATCTATCTATCTATCTATCTATCTCCATCTCTTTCTCTCCCTCGGTAGCTATCTCTCCATATCTCTCGTCCCTTCTCTTTCTCTCCAATTATATCAACATCTCTCCATCTATCTATCTATCTATCCATCTTCTATTATTAATCTGTCTATCTATCTCTATCTTCCATCTATCTATTTTCTATCTATCATCTATCTATCTATCTATCTATCTATCTATCTATCTATCTATCTATCTATCTATCTTCTATTTATATTCTATCATCTGTCTACTATATCTATATTCTATCTATTCTATCTATCTATATCATCTATCCACTATATCTATCTATATTCTATATCTATCTTCTATCTATATTTTATCTTTCTATAGTCTATCTATTTTCTATTTATATTCTATCATCTACTATATCTATATTCTATATCTATCTTCTATCTATATTCTATATCTATCATCGACCTCTATCTATCATCCATCTGTATATCTACCTATCATCTATCTATCCCTCTTCTATCTATCTATCTATCTATCTATCTATCTATCTATCTATCTATCTGCTTGTTGAACTGGACTATATAAATTACATAGATCATAGTATTTTTTAAGGATTCAAAAAACCCTTCATTTTTCTAATTAGCCAATTGTCTGAATTTTAATCATTTGACCTTGGGAATACTGCAATGGTTGTAAGTGTGAAAAATGGCCATAAATCACTTTTTTCAGTGCTGTTGTAACTTTGAACATTGTCTAGAGAACTATTATACATTGACAATTACCTGTATGGACCAACCTGGATCTGCTTTCCTGTTGTAAGCCCCTTTCCGTGGGGGATTGATATCAATTGCCTAACCTTATTTAAAACAATAAAATTGCAATTTCTTTGTTCCTGTTTCATCCAGGAAAGTTCCTGCTAATGCTGCAGTCCATTAAAAGGGCTTTTGCTATTGGCGATAACAACCCCTGGCTACATGAATGTTTGATTAAATTTTCCAAGTGTGGTGAGTGCAAAATAAAACTGTCCCCTTGCCGTAAAATTCCGCTGAGTTTCCCAAAAATAAAATCAAAGAGCACACCTGATTAAAGTTGTCCTTTATATTCCTAGTGTCAAATCACAGTAATTTGCCAGAAATCGTGAACAAGGTTCTTACGCAAGAAATGGAGAAGATTTTTATTAGCAAGGATTTGGAAAGTTTCAACGAAGAATTTCTCAAACGTAATTCTACCTCCATACAGCACCTGCTGTCAGGTATGTACTATGGGCAGGTGTGTCTAAACACCGATGTGTTCACAAACCCACATTTCATAAATTGTGTGCAAGAGTACGGGAACAACAACACAAACTTACACGCTCAAATTATGAAGCAAAGTTTTGCAAATTCATTTCCATTTAATTGTGCAGGCAGTCTTTGACTTACAGCCACAATTGACCCCCAAATTGATGTTGCTAAGTGAGACATTTGTTAAGTGAATTTTGCCCTATTTGACGCTGCAACGGTCGTAAGTGTGAAAAACGGTTGTAAGTCATTTTTTTTAACTTTAAACAGTCACTAAACAAAATGTAAGTCGAGGACTATCTATTATAAAATTCAGGGTCACAAGCCTAGACTGAGCGATAAAGAAGTTTGATTATCTTTTGATTTAAGTTACATGATTTCTGGATGAATTCAAAGAGAGAGAGAGAAAAGGAAAATTATGTTTTTGTGACCGCCTTTTAATTTAGTAACCTCAAAAGTTCGGTCAATAAAATATTGGAAAAATGAGAAAATTCCAATAGAGGAGGAAAATAATGGAATGTGCAGAGGTGAATAGATTAACATTAGCAATTAGAGAGCAAGAAGAAAAAGAATATTATAAAATATGGGGTTTATTTTATCAATGGCTAGATAGAAAAAGTAGGAAATTGAAGTATAATACAATAGCAATGATATGTTATAATTGATTATTATGAAATGGATTATAATATGAATTAAAATCAGTAAGAATTGTGATTTGCTCTAAAGGGACAATGCAGATTTGAAATTAAAGTCTAATGATGATGTAATAATAATATAACATGACATGGAAAGTTGATTAATATAATTTGAATGTAAACTTAAATCTAAGAGGAAAAGACTATAGATATTATGCACAAGAAATATACACCAACCCAACACACTGTACAGTTGAAAGAAGGTTTTATTTGTTGTTTTATGTTTATGTTTGTTTATGTTTTGTTGTTAAAAAAAAATACACACAAAAAAGTTCGGTCAATAATATGAATGGTGCGGTGGCCTAAAGGTTCACAATCAGGAGGCTGTGAGTTCGAATCCCAGGTAGAGGCAGATATTTCTCTTCTCTGGCACGATGAGAATATATCTGCCGAACAAAACTCCGCCCTGCCGACAGGAAGGGCATCCGGCCAGTAAAACACTCGTCTAGTTCCATTGAGTTGCCCAGACTCCACCCCACACACCCTTCAAGGGATTATGGGGTCATTAAAAGAAGATGAACAGATCGGTCAATAATGCCATCGGAGGGAAGATCTTTTTCCACATAATAAAAATATCTGACGCTCGTATTTCAGAACGGTGATAATAAAATCTGGCAAATAAATATATTCCTGTAATGCAGAATAGATAAGATCGAACGTCTTCCATTTTTTAAAAATCTTAATATACTCCTCTGCGTGATTGTTTCAAATGGATTAATATAAAGTATAATGGGCTTCAGTAGCAGCTAAAAAAACCCTGGGTTTTTCTTCCTATAAACCTTAACATCTTTTTCTTTTAACAAGCTGCTTTTATTTTTCCTCTTGGAGGTGCCAAAATGATGTATTTCCTGGATAATTCAAGGCAGGAGAAGGCAATCGCTATGGCTACTAGGCTCGACGAAGTCATGAGGGACAGAAACGTGAAGGTAAAAATAACTTTTTTTTTTTCATCGCTGGGGGATCCCAAATAGCACATCCTTTTAATGCATGTTTGATGATGGCTTGGAGGAAGGACCTCTCGGGTGGTAGGGACAAACTTCCATGTCCAGGATAATTTTATAGATGAAAAGTAAATCTCAGGGACCAGGAAAATGAAATCCAGGCAGATCAAATCTATATATATAAAAGCGAAATACCACTCAGGCATCATCACAAAATCTCCAGAACTGTAAAGCCTACAAACTTGAAATTTGGCACATATGTTCCTCTTGGCTTCTAGGTGCTCACTAAGAAAGGATTTTTTTGAAATGGCCATCAGAGCATTAGTATTTCCTATATTATTATTATTAACACGCTCTGATGCTAAGGAGTTCTACTCCCCCTCCCCACCTGAAAAGAAGAAATCTCTTCCAAAGGCAAAACACAAGCAGAGGAGTTTCAGTTTCAGAGGACCAAGCAGCTTTAGCTCAACAGTTGAGCTAAGCCACGCCCAGGCTCCTTGCTGTCTCCTTGTTCACCCAGCAAATACTATTTCAGTTTCCAAATAGCCCTCAACTCTCACACATTGACAAGATGCTAGCCAGATGAATACCGATGGATGCTGGTAGGCAGAGGCACATTTTCCCCGTTTATTTGCCGCCCCAAAATCACATAGTTTTGTAGCGAAGCACGGGTATTTTGCTAGTATGAGTATAAAGATTGATTGCAAGTTCAAGCTCTCTACAAGAAACTGGCCAACTAATAAGTCAAAGGAAAATGAGCGGGAGATAAGAAAGGAATTCAAGGTGGGCTGGAGTTAGATCTCTTGCGGCCACGCGGAGATTCGTGACTTATGACGTATTTGACCCCTCCCTCAGGCTCAGCCTGGTCATCTCCTCTACAAGGTAGTCCTTGACTTACGACCACGCCTTTTTTCGTCATATTTGTCCCTCGGCATTTTCTTCTCACAAAGCTGAAGAAAGAAAAAAAACGATTGACAAATAATCTTATATCTCCGTTTAGACAGTTTCCATTTTGGATCTTACAATTCCCTTCATAGATACAGGTCGTCCTCGACTTACAACCGCAACGGAGCCCGAAATTTGTGTTACTAAGCGAGGCGTGAGTTCCCCTCCCCCCATTTTGCAACCTTTCTTGTCACGGTTGTTAAGTGAATGACAAGTCAGTTGCCAAGCTTCTGAATTTTTATCACCTGAGGATGGGGGGGGGGGTGGCACCACAGTCGTTAAGTGTGAAAAACGGTCCTAAGTCACTTCTTTCAGTGCCACGGTGACTTCGGACGGTCACTAAACGAACGGTCGTAAGTCGAGGACTTAACCTGTCCTAAACCTGAGGAGGAATTCTGCTTCTGACGCGTCGGCTCATGTGTTCAATCTGCAGATTTTAACGATGGTGTTGGATTTCTTGCGTGACGGCACCTTCGGCGAATGCCACAGCCAGAGTGAGGCGTATCGGACCGCGTGCCACAAAATGTTCCCTTTAGCGACAGCCTTCATGTCTCCCAGCAGCGACGAGGACAGTTGCTTTGCCCCCATGAACCACATGGCCATCAATCATGAAGTGCTGACCAATGAGATTTGAAGCAGAAGGCGGGGCTTGCTCCTCCAAGGGATCTTTTGGGATCTCCCAGCCGGATCTCTTCGGAACCTACTCAGCTGTCCAATCCGGGAAACTGGAGGCAAATCTGCTCCTTTTTTTTCCCCTCAGGAAGAGCTGACAATATTAACAGCCTTTTTTTTTTTTTTTGCATAATACTGGCCCTGTTTATACTTTGTACAGCTATAAATCTTTCTATTCTGAATCGATGACCCATTGAGTATGTCAATCGATTCCATTGAGTATGTCAATAAATAAGACCATTTCTTCCAAAACGTGTTGGATTGGAGAATCTGAGAAGAGGCCGCCATCTTGACTCTCTCGCCCTCCACGGAGAGTCCTGCCTGTGAACGTTAACAAACCAGGATAAATATATCCTCCACACGTGTTTTTCATCGGTTTTATGTTTCCATGGGGGTCCTTGGTGCTCCCTGAGCTGGATGGTTTCATTGCCCAACTAGGTAACAAACACGGGGCAAAAACCCCGCTCCCTTCTGGCACTGATGACATCACCTAGTTGGGTCACGAAACGTCTGCAAGAAAACCACCAACCTCAGAGAGCACCGAGGACTCGGTCATTACAACCCTGAGCTACCCATATTATTTTCCATTTCTTTCAAAGCATGGCTCCTGATGGGTACCAGGCTAGTTTTGTCAGTTTCCTAGTATTGTATGGAAATTCTGATTCATCGGAAAGATGCATTCGGATTTATACAGTGGAGAATGTCGTTTTTAAAACTTGTAAATTATTTTGTTTCGTAATGATTCTTTTCAATGATCCATTAAACCCTTAATACCATTAAGTTGCCATTATGACGATTAAGTTACCTTTTTTATTACTTAGGAATTTTAAAAACATTTCCCTTCCAAAACAGAAGGGAGGAAATTAATGGAGAATGCGGTCATAATAATAATAATGATAATAATAATGGTGAGCTACATTAAAATGTTCGAGAAATGAATCAGGAAACCAATAGTCGGGGGGAAAATAATGTTCTATCACATGCTGTGAAGTTGTTAACGTTAAATAAGGTTATTTTTTCTTTAAAGCACAACTTCGTTTAATTATACATTGCATTTCATCCTTTCTTCCCCTGTTTAATTTTTATAAGTTGACGTACCTGCACTTCACGTATAACATATCAACATTTTGATTCAGTTTTAAATGTCGTCCCCCCCCCCCTTTCAGGACATAAATAACTATTCCTGAAAATGTAAAAAGAAAATTCACTGTGGCTTGTATAAAAAAAAAAAAAACTTTGTTTAAAAAAAACCCCCACAATGGAACCAGTTTGTTTTCAACTTTTTTTGAATAATGTAAATATTTAAGATGGTCCTATGCAAAATTTACAAAGAGAAGTTTTACCAAGACGTCATGAAGACAGATCTCCTTCGTCATTCGCTTAGGAGCGCTAGTTGAATGAAAACTTTACTGTAAAAAGCTCAACAATGTAATGCTGTAATAAATTATTTTGTACACTTGCTGCTGGCGTTGGATGTTTATACCAGCCGAATATAAGACAGATCATATTTTAAAGTCCACCTCTACATTACAGTCAAAGTATTCAGAATAACAGTAACCAATTTAATCTGTTTTAATATACAGGTGCTGCTCAACCTACAAGCCCAGCATTTCCACTGCTAAGCAAGACAGTTGCTAAGTGAATTTAGCCCCATTTTACAACCTATATATCTATCGGTATAAAAGCAAAATACCACTCACGCATCATCACAAAATCTCCAGAACCGTAAAGCCTACAAACTTGAAATTTGGCACCTATGTTCCTCTTGGCTTCTAGGGGCTCACTAAGAAAGGATTTTTTGAAATGACCATCAGAGCATGAAGTATTTCCTATATTATTATTAACACGCTCTGATGCTAAGGAGTTCTACTCCCTCTCCCCACCTGGAAAGAAGAAATCTCTTCCAAATGCAAAACAAGCGGAGGAGAGGAGTTTCAGTTTTAGCCTTAGTTTCACAGAAGCAAGCAGCTTTAGTACAGAACAGTTGAGCTAAGCCACGCCCAGGCTCCTTGCTGTCTCCTTGCTCACACAGCAAATACTGTTTCAGTTTCCAAACAGCCCTCAACTCACACTGACAGGACGCTAGCCATATGAATACTGATGGATGCTGGTAGGCAGAGGCAGAATTATTCCCCCTCTTATTTTCCTCCCCCAAAACTAAGCCTGGCCTCATAGTTTCGTAGTGAAACACGGGTATCGAGCTAGTACAAAAATATAAAATGCTGGTTCTATGACCCATAATAAAGATTTGGTAGATTGCTAACTAATGCCTCACTTCCACTGAGACATTTAAAGGTGGCCCACTCATAACTGGAGACCTTTTAAATGTCAGAGATGCTTCAAAAGTTGGAAGGAGGGAATCGTCCGGGGGCTGAAAGATAAGGAATACCGAAGGTTAAAGCCACCTTCTGCAGATGTGCTCACCTGCTTTATTTCTCCACTAGAGGGAATATGGCTTCTTCGGTGAAAAGTATCTCCAAAATGCTAAAAAATATGTTACCTGGTTTGGATAATGAAACGTTTGCAAGAAAAGCCAGGTTAGAGAGCGCCAAGGATCCCTCAGCTAAAAATATAATTTGTAACCCCATCAAGCATAATGAGATCCTCAAAATGACTACCTGGTAGGGGGAGGAAAATGTGCAAAATAACCATTGTTCTACCTCCCTCTTCAGTAAAGGTATCCATGAGGTTGTTCTAACAACATGGACATATAGTTCTCTGTGGAAAAATAGAATGGGACACGTGATGTGAAGTTCTAGGTGAAAACGGTTGAAGCTCTACAGGGAAGAGAAGGCAAAAGGAGGAAGGGATGGGAAGGGAAGGGGAAAGGAAGAAGGAAGAGAGGGGAAGGGAAGGAGAAAGGAAAAAGAAGGACAAAGGAAGGTAAATGGGAAGGAGAAAAGGGGAGGGAGAAGTAAGAGAAGGGAAGAAGAGGAAAGAGAAAAGGAAAAGGAGGAAGGGATGGGAAGGAGAAAGGGGAAGGGAAGGAAAAGATGAAAGAAAGAGAAAAGGAAGAAGGAGAAAGGAGAAAGGAAGTAAGACAAGGGAAGAAGAGGAAAGGAAGAAAGAAAGGAGAGAAGGGAAGGAGAAAGGAAGAGGGAAAGGATGGAAGGGGAAGGGGAAGGGAAGGAGGAAAGGAAGAGGGGAGGGAAGAAGGAAAAGGAGAAAGGAAGAGGGATGGGAAGGAGAAAGGGAGGAAAGAAGGAAAGGAATGGGAAAGGAAGAGGGAAGGGATGGAAAGGGAAGGAAGCGAGAAGGAAAGGAAAAGGAGAAAGGAAGAGGGGAGAGAAGGAGAGAAGGGAAGAAGAAAAGGAATGGGAAGGGATGGAAAGGGAAGGGAAGGAGAAAGAGGGGAAGGGAAGAGAAGGCAAAAGGGAAAGGAAGAGGGAAGGGAAACTGGAGAATCCACCTATCGTCCTCTTTAATGATCCCTGTGCATTGTAAAAAATAGAGGGAGGGGCAACACCCATCCATCAAGTGGTCGCCCTCCAAAGTTGCCAAGCCAAGAAGCCCAACCAGAAAACTCCCTCCATCTTTGGGCCTTGGGAGACTTCCTGCCTTTCTCCTCACTTTTTTTCTTTCCTTACTCTATGGAGAACTAGGGAGTATCTTCTCTGAAAGCCACCCCCCCCCACTCTCCCCACCCCCATTCTTGGGCCGAGATCTATCTTGCACAATCCGTTACAGGCTCTCCCTTCAGCCTCCCAAGGCCATTCCCACAGACCACAACACCCAGATAAGGTGGCAGCGAAAATGTTATCAGTGCCTTCTTTTATTCCCCTCGAGGACGGATGTGTCACCTCCAAGCTGGGCAGGGGGGGGAGGGGGAGGGAGGGGGGAATGGCACATTTTTTTTGCAACAGATTTTGTTTACCTGAGCTTTTCCCCCACCTACTTGCTCAGGCCCAGGGAGCTGTGAAGTTTGTGCAAGGAGAAATAGGTGGACAGGAAGACCTCCTTCCTTACAGGGTGGGGATGCCTGCCTTCCCTGGAGCCGGGAACTTCTCCTTTCCTGGCCACGAAGTCCAACACTTCCTTGTCATCGTGGTTGTCATTCCAGATGGGAGGAGGAGGAGGAGGAGGAGGAGGAGGAGGAGGAGGAGGAGAAGAAGAAGAAGAAGAAGAAGAAGAAGAAGAAGAAGAAGAAGAAGAAGAAGAAGAGAAGAGGAAGAAGAAGAAGAAGAAGAAGAGGAAGAAGAGGAAGAGGAGGAAGAGGAAGAGGAAGAAGAAGAAAGAAGAAGAAGAAGAGGAAGAAGAAGAAGAAGAAGAAGAAGAAGAAGAAGAAGAAGAAGAAGAAGAAGAAGAAGAAGAAGAAGAAGAGGAAGAAGAGGAAGAGGAAGAAGAAGAAGAAGAAGAAGAAGAAGAAGAAGAAGAAGAAGAAGAAGAAGAAGAAGAAGAGGAAGAGGAAGAAGAAGAAGAAGAAGAGGAAGAAGAGGAAGAGGAAGAAGAAGAAGAAGAAGAGGAGGAAGAGGAAGAGGAGGAAGAGGAAGAGGAAGAAGAAGAAGAAGAAGAAGAAGAAGAAGAAGAAGAAGAAGAAGAAGAAGAAGAAGAAGAAGAAGAAGAAGAAGAAGAAGAAGAAGAAAACCAAGTTTCTCCCTTTTCTGAAATCCAGAATAAATAGTCCTTCTGGCTTGAATTGCAGTTGGCTGCAATTGCTTCTTTGAACTGAAGCAACTTTTCTGGTTTTTTTTCTTTTTGAGTGGGGAGACTCTGGTTTTTGGGAGACCTGATTACAGCTTTGCATCTGAACGGAGCATTAACTAAAATCCTGGCTTGAAAACGAGAGAGATGGAGGAGGAGAGGGAGAAGGAGGAGGGAGGAGGAGGAGAAGAGGAGGAGGAGGAGGAGAAAGGAGGAGGAGGAGGAGGAGGAGAGGAGGAGGAGAGAGGAGGAGGAGAGGAGGGAGAAAGGAGGAGGAGAAGGAGGAGGGATGGAGGAGGAAGAGGAGAAGAGGAGGAGGAGGAGAGGAGGAAGAAGAGGAGAAAGGAGGAGGACCAGGACGAGGGGAGTAGGAGGAGGAGGAGGAGAAGGAGAAGAAGAGGAGAAGGAGGAGGAGAGGAGGAGAAAGAAAAGGAGAGAAGGAGGAGAGGAGGAGGAGGAAGAGAAAGAGGAGGAGAGGAGGAAGAAGAGGAGAAAGGAGGAGGACCAGGACGAGGGGGGAGGAGCAGGAGAAGGAGAAGAAGAGGAGGAGGAGAAGGAGGAGAAGGAGGAGAGGAGGAGAAAAAAAAGGAGAGAAGGAGGAGAGGAGGAGGAGGAGGAAGAGAAAGAGGAGAAGAGGAGGAGGAGAGGAGGAAGAAGAGGAGAAAGGAGGAGGACCAGGAGGAGGGAGGAGGAGGAGGAGGAGGGGAGAAAGAAAAGGAAAAGAGAAGGAGGAGAGGAGGAGGAAGAGGAGGAGAAAGGAGAGAAGAGGAGGAGGAGGAGGAGGAGGAGGAGGTGAGGAGGAGGAGAAGGAGAAGAAGAGGAGGAGGAGGAGGAAGAGAAGGAAGAGAAAGAAAGAGAAAGAAAGAAGGAGTAGGAGAAAGGAAGGTAGGAGAGAGAGAGAAAAAACTAGAAAATATATTAACGTTGACAATAAATTACGACTTGACCTTCCTGCAATTCGTCCATTAATTCTGGAGCTTCCCCTTCCGTTGGGTTGCCAATGCCCCAGGCTGGGGATCAAGTCAGATGCCTTTTGTGGAAGGTGTTGGCCAACAGTTGAGGATCGAACCAAACAGACTCGTGGCCTTGTCTTTCTTTTATTTATTTATTTTTAAAGCCATTGGATTAAAAGAGACCCTTCAACAAATACTTGGAGAGATTTCTCCACTCCTCCTCCGTGGCTCCCGAAGGTGGACTTTATTGGTTTTGATCTGAACTGGATACTACTACAGGGCATGGAAGACCATGAGTAGAGGCAGGAGCACATGGGGGGAGGTTGCTAAGAGTAAACCCGTAGGAAAATGTTTCTTCTGAATGCCATCCTCCAAAGAAGAAATCCTGCTGGCTGAAGGATCCACTGGGTTTCTAATGCAGTCCCACTTCATTTAAACGGGCAGGATTCCCCACGGGTGCTAAAAGGGATCCTAATAGGAGAGGGGTCCCCAAACTTGGCCACTTTTAAGACGTGTGGACTTCAACTCCCAGAATTCCTCAGCCACCTAGGCCTGCCTTTTTTTCCTTCTCTCTTCATCTCCTAAAGCGGAGAGAGATTGCAGAGGAAGGGATTACAAGAGAGTAAAAACTATGCTAGCTGGAGAATTCTGGGAGTTGAAGACCCCAAGTCTTAAAGTGGCCAAGTTTGGAGACCTTGGATAGAGGAGTCCCAAAGGTGCTTTCCCTGCCGCCACCCCCAAAAAAGGCAACTGGATTTTCTTGTGGTTTCTTCTTTTTTTCCCCCTTGAAAAGGTTTCGCTTCTCATCTGAGAGGCTTCTTCAGTTCTAGGGAAGTAGCGAAGAACTGAAGAAGCTCCTCGGATGAGAAGCGAAAGCTTTTCAAGGGGAAAAACCACCAGGAAATCCAGTTGCCTTTTGGAACAGGCACCTTTGGGACAACCACGCCCCGGTTGGATGACGGAGAATGGGCATGATAGGTAGCCGAAGGTTTCTCAAGCACGCTTCACCCGCCGTTCACCCAAAATATTTCACCTGCTTCTGGAGTCGACACTCACTCAAGGTTCCTCCAACCCGCTGACCCATCAGCTCCTCCGAATGGAAATGAATGAATGGAGCCAGTTTCTCTTTTGGGGGGGAAGGATGCATTCCCAGGATGCGTTTTAGGGGTTCGCACAAAAGGCTGAACCCTCCAAGCTCCTCCACTCCAACCCCCCCTCCCATTTTCTCCAAGCCCTGCAGGTTGTGTGGAAACCTCGCAACTGCCCAGGTTGTGGAGGTGTCCATTGACCTGGAAGGTGTCCCAGGTGTCCGAGGGTGTCCTAAGGCTCGCTTAGCTGGAGGAAAGGAAGGGTGGGAGGACACTCCCTCCGCCTCCCTCCTCCTCCTCCTCCTTCTCCCTCTCCTCCTTTCTTTTTCCTCCTCATCCCCCTTTCACCTTCTTTCTTTTTCTCCTCCTCCTCTTCTTCCTCCTCTTTCTTTCTTTTCCCATCCTTTCTTTTCCTTCCTCCTTTCTTTTCCTCCTCCTCCTTCCTCCTCCTGCTCCTCCTTTCTTTTTTTTCCTCCTCCCCTCCCCTCTCTTTCTTCCCCCCTCCTCCTCCTCCTCCTCCTCCTCCTTTTTCCTTTTCCTTCTTCCTCCTCCCCTCCCTCTCCTCTTTCTTCCTCCTCCTGCTCCTCCTTTCTTTTTATTCCTCCCCCTCCTCTCTTTCTTCCCCCTCCTCCTCCTCTTCCTCCTCCTTTTTTTCCTTCTTTCTTTTCCTTCTTCCTCCTCCCCTCCCTCTCCTCTTTCTTCCTCCTCCTGCTCCTCCTTTATTTTTATTCCTCCCCCTCCCTCTCTTTCTTCCCCTCTCCTCCTCCTCTTTCCTCTCCTCCTTTTTCCTTCTTTCTTTTCCTTCTTCCTCCTCCCCTCCCTCTCCTCTTTCTTCCTCCTCCTCCCCTCCCTCTCCTCTTTCTTTCTCCTCCTGCTCCTCCCTTTCTTTTTATTCCTCCCCCTCCCTCTCTCTTTCTCCCCCCCTCCTCCCTTCCTCCTCTCTCTTTTTCCCTTCTTTCTTTTCCCTTCTTCCTCCTCCTCCCCTCCCTCTCCTCTTTCTTCCTCCTCCTGCTCCTCCTTTCTTTTTATTCCTCCTCCCTCCCTCTCTTTCTCCCCCTCCCTCTCTCCTCTTCCCTTCTTCCTCCTCCTTTCCCCCCTTCTTTCCTCTTCCTCCTTCTTTCCTCCTCCCTCCTCCCCTCCTCCTCCTCCTCCTCCCCTCCTCCTCCTCCTCCTCCCTCCTCCTCTTTCTTCCTCCTCCTGCTCCTCCTTTCTTTTTATTCCTCCCCCTCCCTCTCTTTCTTCCCCTCCTCCTCTCCTCCTCTTCCTCCTCCTTTTCCCCTTCTTTCTTTTCCTTCCTCCTCCTCCCCTCCCTCTCCTCTTTCTTCCTCCTCCTCCTCCTCCTCCTCCCCTTTCTAGGCGGTGACAGCAGCCAAAGGCAGCGGCGGCTGCTGGCACCCGGACGGTGGCGCCGCGCTCTCCGCCTCCTGCCCGGCTCTCCAGCTCGGCCGCCGGTGCCATGAAGCCTTTCCAAGCGCAGAAGCCCCCGGAGGCCAAGGTGAGTCGGGGGGGGGGGGTGATGGCCCCGGGGGCTAGGAGGGGAAGAGCCCAGGGCGCTCCGGGGGCTGCGGGGTTGGCGATCCCGGCCAGTCGCTTCTCTCTCTGGGCGACGGGCGCCGCACCCTCCGCGCCCTCCTCTTGCTGGGGTCCGGAGCGAGGCGGGCTGGGGACCCCCGGGCTGCTCCCCTCTTTGCTTGCCTCCGTCCCATGGCCGGAGACAAAGGAGTGGCCGGTGGGGGGGGGGAGGACCCCTCGCCTCTAAGCCTGCCTTTAGGCTGCATTCGCACGAGACGCTAAGCCGAGGGGGGCTGCAGACTCGACACGTGAAGAATGCAGGTCCTTGGCTGACCCACGTTGGGGGCTGCGGAGAAGCCCGTTAAAAGCTCAGTGGGTGGTGTGAACGGGGGCGGCGGGGGGCGCTTTGGCCCAAGGAGCTTCTTCTGGAGACTGGAGAGGAATAACGTTGGAAGGGACCTTGTAGGTCATCTAGTCCAACCTCCCCCGCCCCCCCAGCCCATGCAGGAGGTCCTTACACCATTTCTGACAGGTGGCAGGCCTCCAGGGATGAAGCTCCCACCACTTCCGAAAGGCAACTTCTGTTCCATTAAATATAGAACTCCAGAGTTGGAAAGGGATCTTGTAGGTCATCTAGTCCAACCCCGCTGCCCAAGCAGGAGACCCTACACCATTTCTGACAAACGGCAGTCTGGTCTCTTCTTCAAAGCCTCCACGGATGAAGCTGCCAAACAGAAGGAAACTTCTATTCCATCAGTTGATTGTTTCTCCCTGTCAGAATGTTTCTCCTTATTTCTAGGTTGAATCTCTCCTTGTTCAGTTTCCATCCATTATTCCTCATCTGGCCTACAGGGGCTTTGGAAAATAGCTTGACTCCTTCCTCCTCTCTGGGGCAGCCCCTCAAATATTGGAAGGCTGCTCTCCTGTCTCCCCTGGTCCTTCTCTTCCCTAGACTAGCCAGGCCCAGTTCCTGCAACCAGTCATCGTATGTTTTAGTCTTGAGTCCCGTAATCATCCTGGTTGCTCTTGTCTGCAATCTTTCCAGAATCTCAACCTCTTTTTTATAGTGTGGTGACCAAAACTGGATGCATTACTCCAAGTGTGGTCTTACTAAGGCTTTATAGAGTGGGATTAGTCCTTCCCTTGATCTTGATTGTATCCCCTTTGTTAATGCAATTGAGGATTGTGTTGGGGTTTTGGGCTATAATTTTTGGCTATAAGAGGTTCTTCTTTTGGGGTTCACTCAACACCTTCAACCACCTCCTTGCCAAAGAGTTGACTTTCTTTGCCTGTCCTCCCCAGTCTTCCTTTTGAGGCTCAGAAGGTGCTGCCTCACGTGAGATCTTGGCTTTGTCCTCCATGGTTGTGTGTTCTCCCTGAACGCCTGAGAGCAAGACTTGCAAACCGCTTGCCTGCAGAAGTAGTGGGAGCTCCAACCCTGGAAGTTTTGAGAGAAGAGATTGGACAACCACTTGTCTGAAGCACAGGGTCTCCTGTGCGGTGGGAGAGCAGATTTCCTGAGCGGGGGGGCTTTCCTGAGCGGGGGGGGGGAGGTGGACTAGAAGACCTCCAAGGTCCCTTCCAACCAGGGATGGGATTCAAAAATCCCAGCAACTGGTTCACTGCCCGGTTGAGCTGGGTGGGCGTGGCCTACGGCAACTTCCGGGAGGGCCATTTTTCGCCTTTCCCACAGTCCGGAGGCTTCCCTCGGGCCTCTGGGAGGGTGAAAATGGTCTCCCTCAGGTTCTGGAGGCCCACCGGAAGCTGGAAACAGGCCCATTTCCAGACTTCCGGAAAACCCGTTTTCCCCCACTCCCAAAGCCTCCGTGCCTCCGGACCCTGGGGAGGGCCAAATGAGTCCTAACGGACGTACCGGAAGTCACAAAACGGGCCTGTTTCCGGCTTCCAGAGAGCCTCCGGAGCCTGGGGAGTCTGTTTTCGCCCTCCCAGAGACCCGAGGGAAGCCTCCGGACTCTGGGGAAGGCGAAAAATGACGGTCCCAGAAGTTTCGTTAGGCCATTCCCACGATGGCCATGCCCACCCAGCAACTGGGCAGCGAACTGGGGGCTGGCATTTTGGAATCCCACCCCTGATCCAGCCTGAGTCTTGGCCACCATACATGGAGGTCTCTCCTCCCATGTTGAACAAGGAAGGTGGGGTTTTGTGGGGGGCGGCACTCAAGCCTTGCGGACATTTGGAATATCTTAGTTGGTGTTTGGAGACTCTTTGTATTTGAAATATTTCTTGGCAATTTTATCTAGTGTTCTTGGCAGTCTTGCACCACTTTGGCAAGGCTCGTTCTTATCAGAGACCATTAGTTTGAAACAGCCTTTTAACCGGGAAGGAACGGGATTCCGTAAAGAATCGTTAAAAGGTTTTGCTGTTACCTCTGTCTGGTGTTTGTTTCCTTGGAACGAGATTTGGGTCAGAACAATAGTGTAGGGTCTCCTGCTTGAGCAAGGGTTGGACTAGAAGACCTCCAAGGTCCCTTCCGTTATTCTGAGATGATCTCAGCTGCAGGCCAGCGATAGGATTGAAATGCTTCTGCGTTCTGGTTTGGCAGATTCGTTCGAAGACGGGGGAGAACTGGCGGATGTCCTGTGCGAGTTCGATGCGGTGATAGAGGACTTCTCTTCGCCCATAAAGGAGAGGCACTTCCACTATGAGGAACATCTGGAGAAGATGAAGAGACGGAGCAGCACCAGCATCAGTGACTCTGAGAGTAAGAAGGCGGCATCTTCTTTTTTCGGTCTTTCTCTTTTTGTGGCACATCGTTATACCGACATCGCCAACAAAAATCAAGCATCAAAAATAATCTCCGGGACAGGTCGTCCTCGTCTTACGACCGCAGTTAAGAACTAATCTGTTATAGTATTGCATTATTGGACAGGGGGGTGGGTGCAGTGGCCCAGAGGTGGAGCTCTCGCCTCACAATCAGGAGGCTGTGAGTTCGATCCTGGGTAAAGGCAGATATTTCTCTCTCTGGTAACACTGAGAATGCTGGGGGGGGAAAAACTCCTCATTGGCTACAGGAAGGGCATCCGGCCAGTAAACACTCTGCTAGCTCCATTCAGTTGCCCAGACTCCATCCCGCAAGGGATTATGGGATCAATAAAAAGGAGATGATTATTGGACGGGGGAGGGGGGGAATTAGAGAGAGAGAGAGACAACAAGATGGCTGCCTCAGTCCTATGAATGAAGGGCCGCCGCCTTTTAAAATGTGGGTTTCCCACAAAAAGGGACGGGCTTTTGATCACGCATTTCCAATCACCGTCTTTACTTTTTATAAAAAATAAAATCTCTTTCCCGTGGTTGCCGCTGGCACACATTCATATTCTGCAGCTGAGATGCTAGAAAGAGATAATTGGATTATTTAGGCAGTTCCTCAACTTGCAACGGTTCATTTAGTGAAGGAAGTTACAGTGGGACTCACAGCTGTTTTTCTCAGCGACGTCCTTTGCGGTATCTCTGTGGTCACATGATCAAAATCCAGAGGCTTGGCAACTGGCTTGTATTTATGACGGTTGCATTGTTCCCAAGGTCACACAATCCCCTTTTGCGACCTTCGGACAAGCAAAGTCAATGGAAGGAGGGTGTTGAGCCAGATTCACTTAACGACCAGGTTACTCACTTATCAACAATGGTGGCAGGAAAGGTGGCAACAAGGGGCGAAATTAAACTGAACAGCTGTTTCACTTAGCAATAGAAATTTGGGGGTCAGTTGCGGTCATAAGTCAAGGACTACCTGTATTTTGATAGGGGGCCAGACTCTCATCTCGACTAGCTGGTTGCCTTCTCTTGCCTCTATTTATTTACTAACTTTTATTTATTTATTTGCTACTAGCTCTATACCCGTGCTTCACTCTGAAACTATGTGGTCGGGCTTAGTTTTTTGGGGAGGAAAATAAGGGGGGAAAAATTCTGCCTCTGCCTACCAGCATCCATCAGTATTCACCTGGCTAGCATCCTGTCAGTGTGTGAGAGAGTTGAGGGCTGTTTGGAAACTAAAAGAGTATTTGCTGTGTGAGCAAGAAGGAGACAGCAAGGAGCCTGGGTGTGGCTTAGCTCAGCTGTTCTGTACTAAAGCTGCTTGGTGCTGCTGCTCTGAAACTGAAACTCCTTTGCTTGTGCTTTGCATTTGGAAGAGATTTCTTTTCAGGTGGGGAGGGGGAGTAGAACTCTTTAGCATCAGATCGTGTTAATAATAATATAGGAAATACTCTAAATGCTCCGATGGTCATTTCGAGAAATCCTTTCTTAGTGAGCCCCTAGAAGCCAAGAAGAACATAGGTGCCCAATGTCAAGTTTGTAGGCTTTATGGTTCTGGAGATTTTGTGATGATGCGTAAGTGGCATTTTGCTTTTATATATAGAGAGAGATTTATTACTCTGCTTGTTTGATTTCCACCTTTTAAATCTCTCTCTTCTCCACCCACCCATCCCTTTAACCAGAACACCCATTTTGTGATTGTAACTTGGTCAGGGCAGAGCTGCAATTTGAACCTTGTTGGGCATGCTTATTATGGCTGTAAGTTTTGCCAAGACATTTTTTTTTTCCCCCGAGGCTACCACTGATGGTCTTGATCAGGTTGGTTGTTTATACAGCTTGATGTCAGAAAAGGCATGTTTTTCTTTTATTTTTATTTTTTTTTAAATTCTTCTACCTGCCAGCTTTGTGTGTGCATCAGTGCCCGAGGTGCTGACGAGAAGAATAATTTCTCATGCTGCATATTGTGCTTGATTGATGACCTACGCCTCGAAATCTCGTCTCCTTTGAAAGGATGGATTTGTTTTTGTGACCGGCTTGAGTTTTTTTAGCTTTAATCGACTCTTATCATTCTGCAGGGGACTTTTCAAATTATAACTTGTTTTTTTTTTCCCCCCAACCTTTTTATGTTACGCGCAGAAGTCAGATCGACGCATCTTCTGATGTTGATCGAGTCGTATTTTCAGACCTTTCAAATCACTGGAGGTTTTTAAGAAGAGACAGGACAGCCCTTTACCCAGACTAGTATATCTCCAGGGTGCCAAAGCCCAAACGGACCGCGAATGCCTCCTTCTCCCACATAGCCCAATTTCTTTCTGTAGAACTGAATTTTTTAGATGTATAAGCAACATGGCTGCAACATCCCCTTTCCATTGTGTTGCAATAGCACCGCTCCTCCTGCCACATCACTACCGTCGGCTTGAACCACGAAAGGCAGACCAGGATTGGGGGCTTCAATTCCGGTTCCTGGGTGAATAATTGTTTTAAATCCTCAAAAGCTTGTTGGCATTTATCTGGTCGCTCAATGGGACTCCCTGGTTTCCGTTTGGTCTGTGGTAATTGTTCTGTTTTTAATAGTTCCGTCAGCGGTAACGCGGTCATTGCAAATGATGGAATAAATTGGCGATAGAAATTCACAAAACCTTAAAAACTCTGCAATTGCTTCCGAGTAGTTGGGGCTTGCCATTCTAGTACCAAGTTTACTTTGTGCAGGTCCATTTCTATCCCTTTACCTGAAATCCTATATCCCAAATAATCTAACAGATTACAGTGGAACTCACATTTAGACAGTTTGACATATAACTGTGTGATGAGCCAGGTTGGGATACAAAACATACACAGTCGCAGAAAACAGGTGAAGCCCCTTTTATTCCTTCACTTTGCTTCCAAGCTCCGAATATCTTTGATGGAAGATAAAAAAACCTCCCACACAGTTACACGAAGAAGGAAAAAAGCAACACAAACCAGGCAAGATAAGGACTGGAGGACATCCACAGATAACACACACTGGGAAGGACACCAAACTCAGAGAGGAACGATAAACAAGAGATATTTACAGCTTTGTTTCCAGCGTTCAGCAGTACGCAGGTCCATCCTCTTATTCAGTTGTCACAGCTGCAGCCCATGAAGGGGATCAAGGCCCTCTCCACCCCAATAGACCATGTATCTCCCTTATCCTCTCTTCCCTGTGTGTCCTAGGATGGAGAGGGGATGGGCCTGGGTCCTCCTCTGACTGCCCAGCCGGCCTCTGCCCTTCCCCAGCCTCCTCCGCAACCTCCGGAGTCACACTTCCACTCCTTGTCGGCTGTTCCTCCTCTCCCTCGGAGTCAGTCTCCAACAGGGGCATGACAAACTGTGCCTGTAACAGCTTTTCTATAACTTGTTGGTGGGAGAGAGTGGCCCGACAGTATAGAGCCGTGATGGCAAACCTATGGCACACGTGCCACAGGTAGCACGCAGGGACCTCTCTGCGGGCATGCGAGCTGTTGCTCCAGCTCAGCTCCACCGTGATGCACGTGCACCTCCCGCCAGCCAGCTGATTTTCAGGTCTCTGCCGTGCATGCACGGGGGATGCGGTGCATGCGGGAGATGCGTGTGCATGTGTGAGGGGCAGGGGGAGCACAGGGGGGCAGCATGGGCTCCCCATGCTCCCGTTTTGGGCCTAGTAGGCCTCCCTGGAGCCTCCTGGGAGCAAAAATGAGCCAGTTCAGCTCCACCGTGCATGTGCGTGCGCCTCCCACCAGCCAGCTGATTTTCGGGTCTCTGCCGTGCATGCACAGGGGATGGGGTGCATGCAGGAGATGCGTGTGCATGTGTGAGGGACAGGGGAGCACGGGGGGGGGCAACATGGGCTCCCCTTGCTCCCGTTTTGGGCCTAGTAGGCCTCCCTGCAGCCTCCTGGGAGCAAAAACAAGCCACCGCTCCGTTTTGGCTCCCAGGAGGCTGCAGGGGGACCTACTAGGCCCAAAATGGTGTGCCATGGAGGGGGTCATGCGTGGGGAGGGAGTGGGGTGTAACACACATGCACAGGGGGTGAGGTGAGGGGGCGAGTGTCGTGCATGCATTTCATCATGGGTGCAGGCACACACGCCCGCTTTCGGCACGCGATGAAAAAAAAGTTTAGCCATCACTGGTATAGGGCCTCCTGCTTGGGCAGGGGGTTGGACTAGAAGACCTCCAAGGTCCCTTCCAAGTCTGACTACAAGCATTTTAGCCAACTGCAAATGGTTATTGCAAAAAGCTGAGGAGACGCTTAGCATCTGTGGCGCAGTGGTTAGAGTGCAGTACTGCAAGCGACTTCTGCTGACTGCCAGCTGCTTGCAATTGGGCAGTTCGAATCCCACCAGGCTCAAAGTTGACTCAGCCTTCCCTCCTTCCGAGGTGGGTAAAACGAGGACCCAGATTGTTGGAGGGACAAAACGCTGACTCTGTAAACCATTTAGAGAGCGCTATAAAAGCACCGTGAAGCGGTGTATAAAGTCTAAGCGCTGTTGCTATTTGGATGGGAAATTCTAGCTGTAGATCAGATTGGGAAGTCAAAACAGACTCCTATTATAGCCAACAACTTGAGTAAAAACCCGTGAAGATCACAGCAGGCAATCTTACCAGGGAGAATTTACATTTTCCTACAAGCAGTGAAATGTAGCTTTTTCTCTGTGGAAAGGAAGCAAAATCACCTTTTCCCACCGTGGAGAATAAGTTAGCCCCTTGCTCATTCACCTTACCCTTTCTTCTATTTATTTACTTACATTTTTTTAAACCTAGTGAACGATGAGCCAGCCGTGTGCGGCAGCAGCCCAAAAAGCTAATACAATCCCTGCATCCCACTCCCCGATGGTCCTGGCCCCATGCCTGCATCCCACGTGGGCCCCTCATCCGAGTCCTCGCTCTCCGAGACCTCAGCTCTCCTCACCTGCTGCCGGCGAACCACAACACTATTCTTCTTCTCATGCTTCCTATTACCTATTATCTCCTCCCACTTATGACTATAACCGTGTTGCTTGTATCTTTACAATTTATATTGTTTTATTTAGTTTCCTAGTATGATTTGATTGCTTATTAGCAACCTACGTGTGATCTGATTGCTTATTCGTAACCTGTGAGTATCACTAAGTGTTGCATCTTATGATTCTTGAAGAATATATATGTATTTTTTCCTAATGCACATGGACAGCTTCTACACCAGATAAATTCCTTGTGTGTCCAATCACGCTTGGCCCATAAAGAATTCTAATTCTATTCTATTTTATTATTTTGCTTTCCAGAATGGGAAAAAAAAAAATGGCAAGATGTCCTTTTGTTTCCCCTCCCTAGAAATGGTAACCATTGTCGTGAAAGCTGGGGGTGGGTGGGGTGGAATAGAGATTTTTATTTATTTTTTGCTTTCTTGGAAGAAAGGCTCTTTATTCTACAAGAATCATAACACGTCGGCTTTCCCTCCGCGGTCATTTTTTGCAACGCTCCCGTGTTAGATCTGCAGCTGGGCATCCTAATTTCCACTTCTTCAACCCTCCCTTGGCATCCGTGTCCTTTTCCTCCCACGTCTGGAGTGAATGGGGACTACCAACTTGTTTCCTTGGCAACATTTTTTTTTTCCCCCTGTGCAAAATGTCAATGTGGGAAAAACCAGGCTGGGAGGAGGCGGGCTATAAAAATCCCATCTGCGGCAGTGAAGGAGGAGGCTGGCTAGTCATATTTTGTCTGTAAACAACTTTTATTGGAAGGAAGAACACACACCCTCCCCTTTAATTCCCTCAACGGCTTGCAGATTCACACCAGCCCTCTTGATTATGTATACGGCGGCAAAATCCTCAGCCGGCAGGTGGCTTTTAGAATAGAATAGAATAGAATAACAGAGTTGGAAGGGACCTTGGAGGTCTTCTAGTCCAGCCCCCTGGTTAGGCAGGAAACCCTATACCACTTCAGACAAATGATTGTCCAATCGCTTCTTAAAACCATCCAAAGTTGGAGCATTCACAGCTTGGAAGCAAGTTGTTCCACCGATGAACTGTCCTCGCTGTTAGGAAATTTCTTCTCCATTCTAGGTTGGATCTCTCCTTGATTAGTTTCCACCTGTTGCTTCTTGTCCTACTTATGCTGGGATGTTGCAAGATAAGGCGAAGTCCTCATGTCATAATTTTGCAGTTGTTGTGGTTAGCCGGCAGCAGGTGCGGACGGCTGAGGAGAGCGAGGACTCAGATGAGGGGCCAGGACCATTAGGGAGTGGACTGCTGCCTTCAGAGATTGTGGGGGCTGGCAGCAGCGATGAGGAGGTTCCCGAGGAGCCTGTGCCAAGTGCGCGTGCACGAAGGATTGCTCGCAGGAAAGAGCAGCTGCAACAGCACAAGCAACTCGGGAATAAGGCTGCAAGGTAATGGCCCCTCCTTCAAGAAGATAAAAGCCAGCTGTGGATCGGACGTTCTTTGCAGGAAGCAAAGACGTTTTGAAACTCAGCCTCGTGGACATTACAGTTGGTAATTGAAGACTCTGGTGTTGTGAAATATTTCTTATCTGTGATTCTTGGCAGTCTTGCACAGTTTTGGCAAGGTTTGTGCTTATCCAAGTTAATTAATTTGCAGCAGCCTTTTAACCGGGGATTTGTAAGACTCATTAAAAGGTTTCTGTTCCCTTTAGTTATTGTTTGTCTTATTGGAAAAGGGTTTGGGTCAGAACAGCAGTGCTCATTTCATTCTTGATTAGTTTCCATTCATGTTATGTTATGATATGATTTATAACATCAATAGGATATGGTATTTGTTGTAATATGATATGATGATATGATGCTCAGCCAGTTCTCACATTTATAAGACTATGCGCACCCAACATGCTTGATTGTGTATAGATGGGACAAGGGTGTATCTAAGGAAAAGAATATTTATAACTCAGGGTTGAACTGTGGGGTCCTTGGCCCCTTTGAACTTGGTGGTTTCCTTGCAGATGTTTTACAGAGTTCAAAGAGAACTTGGAGGTCATCTAGTCCAACCCCCTGCTTAGGCAGTAAACCCTACACCACTTCAGACAAATGGTTATCCAACATCTTCTTAAAAACTTCCAGTGTTGGAGCATTCACAACTTCTAGAGGCAGGTTGTTTGACTGATTAATTGTCTTGTCTGTCAGAAAATTTCTTCTTAGTCCTAGGTTGCTTCTCTCCTGGATTAGTTTCCACCCATTGCTTCTTCTCCTGCCCTCAGGTGCTTTGGAGAATAGCTTGACTCCCTCTTCTTTGGGGCAGCCCCTGAGATATTGGAACACTGCTATCATATCTCCCCTAGTCCTTATTTTCATTAAACTAGGCCTACCCAGTTCCGGCGACCGTTCATCTGTTTTAGCCATCTTTGTGGCTCTTCTCTGCACTTTTTCCAAAGTGTCAACTGCTTTCCCCAAAGGCGAACCCCTTATCTGATGTGATGAGTGGTAACTTTGCCTCCTTTTACATTGGAAAGGATTGTGAAGTCCTGTAGCCTAGAAAACTCTGAACTTTCACTTTTTGTAAAAGAAGGAAAAAAAAGGATCATCTTTGGCCCATATAAAGGGGATGAATTAAAATGATGCATGCAAGCCCTTATTCAGTTTAACCGCTTAGTGCAAAAACAAGACCCCTTTTAGCTAATGAATGAGATCACTCCCAGATCACTTTAGGAACATTTTAGTACAGATATAAAAAAAATGCATGCCCTCCCACAATGGAAGAATGTCTCAATTCAACCACTTTTCACCGATAGAGAAAGATTTGGGAGATTTTGTCCTACTGACCAACGGAACATCTGTGAAAAGGCCAAAATAAAGCAGCCAACTTCTAATTTCATGCTTAGGTTAAATAAGGAAAGGAAACCAGTCAAATGACTGCCTGTTTTTTGTTTTTGTTTTTTAACACAAAGATTTGTCTATAGTCAGTGGAGGAAACAGCTCGAACATAATTAATTCGTTCATGTAGGTCTTACATTATATTTCAAGAGTGGTGATGGAAACAGCAGTTTAATCCTGAGGAAGAAGAAGGAGGGAAGGAAGGAAGGAAGGGACAGAAAAGGAAAGAGAGGAAAGAAAAGAAAAAAGAGAAGGAAGAAAGGGATGGAGGGAGGGAAGGAAGGAGGAAAAGACAGAAAAGAGAAGGAACAAAGGCAGGCAGGAAGGCAGGCAGGAAAGAAAGAAAGAAAGAAAGAAAGAAAGAAAGAAAGAAAGAAAGAAGAAAGAAAGAAAGAAAGAAAGAAAGAAAGAAAGAAAGAAAGAAAGAAAGAAAGAAGAAAGAAAGAAAGAAAGAAAGAAAGAAAGAAAGAAAGAAAGAAAGAAAGAAAGAAAGAAAAAGAAAGAAAGAAAGAAATAAAGAAAGAAAGAAAGAGTAAAAGACAGAAAAAAGAAGGAAGGAAGGAAAGAAAGAAGGAAAAAAGGAGTAAAAGACAAAAAAGGGAAGGAATAAAAGACAAAACAGAAAAGAGATGGAAGGAAGAAAAGGAAGGGAGGGAGGGAGGGAAGGAAATATGGGAAGGAGAGGGAGGAAAAGACAGAAAGAGAAGGAAGGAAGGAAAAGACAAAAGGAAAGGGAGGAAGGAAGGAAAAGAAAAAAGAAGGAAGAAAGGGATGGATGGATGGAGGCAGGGAGGACAAAACAGAAAAGAAAAGGTCCAAAGGCAGGAAGGAAGGAAGGAAGGAAAGAAAGAAAGAAGGAAGGAAGGAAGGAAGGAAGGAAAGAAAGAAAGAAAGAAAGAAAGAAAGAAAGAAAGAAAGAAAGAAAGAAAGAAAGAAAGAAAGAAAGAAAGAGTAAAAGACAGAAAAGGGAGGGAGGGAGGAAAAGACAGAAAAGAGATGGAAGGAGAAAAGGAAGGAAGGGAGAGTGGGAAGGAGATAAGGTTGGGAAAGAGAGGGAGGAAAAGACAGAAAAGGAAGGAAGGGACAGAAAAGGGAAGAAAGGGAGGGAGGGAGGGTGGGAGAGAAGAAGGGAGTTCAGA